>NW_007172190.1:1034-20162 GCF_000164805.1 Carlito syrichta | reverse complement strand
GAAAGGGGGAGGAAATGGGGTCAATAGCTCCCGAACGCATCCTAGTGGTCTCAGGGTCAACAGCTCTTCCTGATCCCTAACGCTCAGTGGGCCTCCGTGGCCGGCTCCCAACACCCCTCCCCTGACAGTTTCTCACTACTGCCAGTCCCTTTCTTATAGTATTATAATTACTCAAGGTCCGCTTATGAGTGAGAACATATGGTACTCTGTTCTTTGTTTCTGTGATAGATCATTGAGTATGATCAACTCTAAATCCATCCAAGTTGCTGTGAAGTCCATATGTTTGTCTTTCTTTATGTCTGCATAATATTCCATTGTGTATATGTACCACATTTTTTTTTATCCAGTTCAGCTTCGATGGGCAACTTTATATCACTTTTCAAAAATAGTTCTTCTTTTTTTATTCTTTGTGAGTCAGGGTCTCACTCTGTCATCTAGGCTGCAGGGCAGTGGCCATGATCATGGCTCACCATAGTCTCGACTTCTTGAGCTCAGGCCATCCTTCTGCCTCAGCCTCCTGAGTAGCTGGGACTACAGGTGATGCCATCATGCCTGGCTGATTTTTTGATTTTTTTTTGTAGGGACTAGGTCTCATTTTGTTACCTAGGCTGGTCTTGAACTCCTGGCTCAAGCAATCCTCTCGCCTCGGTCTCCCCAAGTGCTGGGATTACAGATATGAGCCACTGCCTCTAGCTAAAATAACTCATTTAAAAAGTATATATGTAAACTTACAAGTCTAAGCATTCCTGCTAATTATATGTGTTACTATTTTCAAAGTTAATGAATAGATATTACCCTCAGCCATCATAAATGCTCTGTGGGCTATTATATTATTATATAATATTCAAGTACTTTAACAAGATACACTTCCGGAATTAGAAAGTGGTCACAAAGAATCATGATAACTAGAATGAAGTCACCTAACAAAATGTGTTTAGCAGTCTTTGGAAATCATCTTAAGTTACTTACCATGTAATGAGAATTACAAAGGAACATCTACTAAAAATAGTCAATCAAAATTTAATAAAAATAAATTAAGATGCAATTTTGTAGTGTATAGTGTAACAGGAGACAATATAAGGACATACTGGCAACATGGAAAAGAGTACTTAAGTAGAAATGATTGGTACTGAATTATGTCCCAGAGGCTCTGATCCTCATTACAACCTAGTATAGGGTGAAGTGTTTTAGTAAAGGAGTAAAATTATCCCTTGAGGACAATTGGTTCTCCTGGCTCTCATTCTGGTATGCCACATGATTTTATGCTAAATAAAATAGTAAGTGACTCACTATGAACTGGGAACTGTTTTATTGATTTTCAGCTGGTGCTACAGAGTTGTGGAAAAACAACAGTTTTGCACCTGGGTCACTCCCTCTCAGTGAACAGGTACACTCAAAGGATTAGGGTTAGAGTTAGAGTTAGTATGAATTGAGGACTTGCAGACTGAGCAACATTAGTTGAAGCAAGAACATAACGTTTATGACACTGAAACTGAGAATGCTGATCTTGAGACAATTTCCTGGTCCAGAAAGACTCCATACCTCTAGGTCTACCAAGATTTCTGGACAGATTTTTATGCTGGTTCTGAACATTTATGTTCAGGAAATCACCTGGGGAACTTGTTAAAAATGTAGACTTTTTGGCTTCACCCTCAGGGATTCTGCGGCAGATGGTCCTCTATCTTCACTTTGAGAAACACTGCTCTATTGATATGAATATTGAAATCTAGCTAAGTCATTTGGTGTTTTCTGTCTACAAATCACTCATTTTCAAGGACATAGCTCTGCATGAGAATGTATATGAACTTAGTCTAAATCAGGAATGGTAGACGTGACACAGGACACTGCAGCTGTTTCTACCAGAACTCTGGCAGATACCTTCAACTGATTTCACTTTGCTCTACTGAGTCCTGATATAGTCTCAGAATCCTTCTCAACACTTATTCCCAGAAGCTAATACTCATTGATAGAGGCTAATACTCATAATTCATTGGCAGAATTTGGCATGTGAGTCAAACCAATTTGCCTTTCTTGTTCTAGAACAGTGTCTCTCAATGCTGACTTCTGTGAGAAGGGCTTCAGGAGACACTAAGGACCCTCTAGCTCTGGCCTTGTACATGGTAGGTGCCTGACATGTCATCTGGGACAGGGTAGTTATTTAGTGTTTCTTCCTTTTCTTTTTACAGTAGTTAGAGAAGACTTTCAAGATTTCCTAGTCCCTGGCTTGTCAACAAGCAAATCATCTCAATAAGACACTGTTAAGTTCTTCTTGTGTCTCTCTATCTATGATTCTGGCCATCTCTAGGATGACTGAGAAGAGGGTCCTTCAATCACCCAGTTTGTGCGGGAGGATGATTTACAGGGGTATCTTTGTCCTTGAGGAAATGTTCATCTCAGGCTTTCAGCCTGTCATTGGGCACATCAGGTAATGTAGAACTGGTACTTAATTAAGAGACAAGTCTTTGAAAAAAGACCCATATTCCTCATCTGTAGACTTTTTACCTATCTTTTCCTTTGAATCCTGGGAAAGCTCCTTTGTGGGTATGTAGTCTTCCTTTTTTATTGGTAATAATTTGGAACCACTAGTATAGAGAATAATTTTAATTTTTGAGACTTTCCTAAATTAAAGAGACTTTCTGTGAGTGAGAATGTTCGAATTTAATAAATAACTAAACTCACAAGCTTATTGTTTTAGAAAAGTACAACTTTATGAAGGCCAGTGAAATGAAAGTATTCATATGATAGAAAGTTGAAACATGCTAAGGAAACCACACATTTCATTTCATGTCAGACAATGTTTGCAAATGTTGCAGAAGATCAGTCATGCCTGATGTATTTAGGAATTGTAATTACTTGTGGCGATGTGTACTATGGTGGAAATACTGTAAACGTCATCTAAGCATTCCCTTTTCTCCTCTCTCCAGCATCTTCAGGGGATTCTGCTGTTAAGTTGCGGGACCTACCCTTGACCCTCGTGTCTCTTCTTACACTGTACATTTAGTTTGTTTCACTCTTTGTTTCCAAGGTCTACTTTATCTGTGTCTTAATGGATCAAGCTATTTGTATGACTTTGAGATTTCTTCCTGGTCATTTAAGTGTCTGACATAGCGCTGAGACAGAAAAAGTAGACTTGCAAATATTTCATAATGTGCTCATTGATTTCTGGAGACTTTTATGGGTTAAGAGCTAGAAAGTGGCCATATACATCCAAAGGAGAGTGACAGGTATTTTTTTCATAATGACTTATGATGAAAGGTGATATTCTTTCAAAATCAAATACCTTCATATAACAAACACACACATGCCCCAACATTATCTTCATATATCAAAGTAGAAATAAAATTTCCCCAAAGAAGATGAGACAGAAGCTGTATTCTTAATCATTTTCTTCTCTATTTACAAATATTTTGTGTGCACAATGGCCATGATTCCATTTAGGTTAGGAGTACTCTTTACTGTCTCAGTTCAATCTGATTGAATATATTTATTGTGAAAGTTTACATGGCCAGTCCTTTTGTAAAAAACAAGAACCAAAAACATCACACAAACCAACAAAATAATTTGTTAGTGTCTCATTACTAATTCTTAGTCATAGTTTGTTCACTCCCTCATCATGAATGTTAAAGGAACCAAAAATGAGAGGAATGAGTATGTAGTTCAAGATATGTTTTGTAATAAAGTGTGATTTGTAGAATTACGACAGTTTAAAGGTTAGAAACTTCAAAAGTCATCTAGTACAACTCCCTCATTTTGTAGGTGTGGAGACCGAGACTCAGATGAAGAAATCTGTCAGATAGATGATCCACAGCTTCTTGGTGTCATTCTCTAAATTATATGGTTTCTTTTCATTCCCCTAACACAATTTAAAATAAATACTTAAAAGTTATGGGGTTTTTTCCATCATCATGGATTTAACTTCTTTGTATCCTTAGGAGGTAGAACTGAAGCTTAAGTACCTGTCCTTGAATCAAATGGAATTTCTTGATTGCCAGAATTTTTAAAACCTCAGTTAATTGAGGTAACTTGCAAAACATTTAGCATAGCACTTGGCAAAGAGCAGGTGCTCGATAAAGATTTCTTTTTATTCCTCTTTCTGCCTCAGTTCCAATTCAAACATTTACCATTTAATTATTCTTTTCAGTAGTTGCACTTTCAACACGGTATTATTGGAATGGTAGATGCAGTCGCCTGTCCTCTACCATATTCTTTTGAAGACCATTTATATGAGAGAAAAACAGGTAGGGGGTGGAGGATGGAGTCTGGGACTCGCAGGTTTTGAGCAAGATTCTCCGAGACCCTATGGCACAAGGGTGTTAGTTCCTCTTGTAGTTGAGAGACTGGGTTATAATTTGTGTTGAAGCTACATGGGTTTTCAGCAGCAGGTTTTGTACATAACAGGGAGTTTCTGGATCTTGTTAGCTCAGGGCAAAAAGTCATGCTTTGGAGCAGTTACCCCAGCAGGAGGAGAAAAGATGATGGTTGGTAATTACATCAGTTTTGCACTGTTGAGCAGATGTTCTTGCAGATAGATTTTGGCTGGCATTTACAGAATATCACTGGTGATTCTCATGATAGTGTCAGAGCTGCTACAAATGGAGGGAACTGCAGGTCTGTAAAACATGGCAAGAAGGACAATGAAGGAACAAGACAGAAGTCTGGAAAGTAAAAAGCAACTTTTAAAGAGGGCTCTGCAGAGATTTGCTTGGAGACAGCAGTTTTGCTGGATGGGATAATTAGATCTAATATGCAACTCATAACTTATTTTGCAATTTAACTTTGAAAATAATTTGGTTGTCCATCAGGGATTCAAAATAGTTGATTATTTCTTTTTACAATAGGGAAAATTTTAGAAAATAGACGAGGCGACTAAGCTGATTAGAACATAAAATTAACCAGCAAGATCAAAACACATAGTAAGTAGTGGAAGAGAATGACTAGAAGGAATGTTAACAGGAAACTCCACCCATTTGGATAGAAAATTCTGGTTAACTTCAAATCGGACCAAAATTGGGATGGCCAGCGATAAGATACTGCTGGATTTAAAAAGCACCTTCAAGGAAGAGGCAAATACCCACCTCTTGGCTTGAAAATCCTTCCAAATTCATTCAGTTTGATGTTTTAAAATCCAGATTTAAATTATCTTCTCTAAAATTGCACTGGAATTTATACCATTACATTTTCCTTGCCACAGAAACACTGACTTTAAACACTACCACCTTGTCATCATGAGTTTTCTGGGTAAATGATGGGGGAGATAGAGAGAGAGAGAGAGAGAGAGAGAGAGAGAGAGAGAGAGAGAGGTATCCGTCTGAAGTGGTAGCCTTCAAGTCTTCAATTTTTTTTTTTTTTTGAGTTGGAGTCTCACTCTGCCACCCAGACTGGAGTGCAGTGGCCGCTCCCGGCCACCGCAGCCTCGACCTGCTGGGCTTTGGGATCCTTCCACCTCAACATTCCAAGTAGCTGGAGCTACAGGCGTTCACTACCACGCCCGGCTAATTTTTTGATTTATTGTAGAGATGAGGTCTCGCTGCCCAGGCGGGTCTCGAACCCGCGGGCTCAGGCAATCCACTCACCTCAGCCTCCCAAAGGCGCGGGATTACAGGCTGAGCCAACGAACCCGGCAGTCTTCAATTTTTTAAATGGAACATGAGTATTCACCTACCTGTCAGCTTCAGAAGCAAGCATGGGAAATGCAATGCATAGTGTAGACCAGAGGGAAGATGAAAACCCAGTAGCACCAGCTACCCAGTAGCTGGCTTCTCCACTGACATCCTCAGATGCTGGCATAGGACATGGCACATAGAATAAAATAGACACTCAATAAATGTTGGTTAAGTGAATGAGTAGGTCAAGAGTGGAAGAACAGAATGCTTGTGGAGAGCATCTGCATTAGAAACACCCCAGCATATTCATTTTCTCTTCAAGTTGTGTGACTTTGTCTTTAGTTTCCCTCGAAGGAAATGCAGGCACAAGAGAAAAAGAGTATGACAATGGAAAAGCCAGATCATATTTAAGGTAAGAGTAATGACAATATACAAATTAAATGTATATCTCACCCATTGGCCTTTAGTGTTCTCTAATACCTTGTGAGGAGAAAAATCTCATGGAGAACCATGATTATAAACCAACAGATTTCCCTCTCTGGTGTGTCCTTCTCATTGTCGTGATTCTGACCTCAGACTTTCTTATCCCCTGACCTGAACTTTTATTCTTTGCCTCTGTGAAATCATGATGGTCTGTCTTGACCACATATTATCCTATGTCGGTTTTATTTAAAACTTCTCTTCTCCTTGTGAGTGCTTATCCCCAGTCCCTCAGTCTCCTCACTGCCTGCAGGAACTTTGTGCTGTTGCTGAGCCCAGGTCTTCATTAAAGTCTTTCTCCTCAGGCTTGTCTTGCTCTCTCCTTCGTACCTGTTCACATCCTCTTCATCTGACATGGGCCCACTGCTCTGTGACCTCCAGAAGAACCCTGATCACCTTGTCCACCACTGAGCTTCCTGACATAACTTTGTATTACCTCCAACTACTGCTTAATTATTTTAAAGGCAATAACTGAACTCTTCAATTAGGTCTCAGGTCTGAAAGGGTAGATTTTCCCATTTTTGTCCATGCAGTTATTCACCCAGCAACTACTTCTTGAGTGACTTCCATATCTCTGGGACTGTTCTGGGCCCTTGCTACTCAAAGTGTGGTCTCCCGTCCAGCAGCATCAGCAGCACCTGACAGTTGGTCAGAATGAGAGGAGGGACACGTAACAACACAATGTGTACCCGATCCTAAACCAGGGGAAGTGAGGACCAGTTGGAGGCCCAAATTTTACCTGCAACATCCATTACATATGTATCGAATCCTGACCTTACTCCATAACTTTATAATAAAATAAAATAAAGTTTAAAAAAGATAAGAAATCTAGATTCTCAGCCCCCAACCCAGACTTGTCACGGGTAGCAACCAGACAGCTGGAGTCCCAGGCAATGAAATAATACACTCAAGTCAGATTAGAGTAGAAAAACAAGTTTACTGAGTACACTGCAAAGGAAATCTATTTGCACCGAGCCAATGGCTTGAGGTGTCTTCCCAGTGGAGTTTGACTTTCTTTTCATTCAGGTGAGGGTTAGGATTCTTTTCATGCATTAGAATTCCTGCCAAGCAAATGAGGTAGCTCTGATTGGTTGATGTTGACTTTGATCATTGATCAGTTGAAGGTGAACACAAGGTGACTTTTGTATAAAATGGCTTCTGCAAGACTTCCTTAATTAAAGTCTGCATTTCACAAGATCCTCATGAGACTCTTATGGCCACTGAAATTTGAGCAGCAGTGGTCTAGGCACAGAGGTTATGCTGAGCAGAAACGGAAAGCATCCGCGCACCAGTGATCGCAACAGCACTGTGGGTCAGAGCCTGGGCTTGGATTGGAATCCTGTCTCCTCCAATTCTTAGTTGTGTAAACGTGGGTAAATAGCTTAACTCTCTGTGTCTGCGTTTTCCCACTAGTAAAATGAGGATGATGATTGTTTCTACTTTGTAGGAATCTTGTGCATATTAATTAAGTCAAATGCATGTAAAGCAGTGACGACAGTGATCGGCACTCCGTGAACGGTCGGAGAATTGTTATTTTTGGATAAAACAAACGTTTACCAGAAAATTACAAATAAATATATACTGTGCTTACCACTGATAGGCACTACTAAAGTAGTGTTCCTAAAGATGGTACCAAAGGTCCATGAGGTTTGCGCTGAGATCTGAAGGAAGAGAGGGTAAGAAAGGTTGGGAGAGGGGAAGAGGCAGAGGCTGTGGCAACCCTGTGCCAGAGAAGATGGTGCGTGGCCTAGGGTGGTGCCATGGAGGTGAGGCGAGGTGGGTGATGGTCTGGTACAACATGTTGGGCCAATCAATGGGTACATGAAATGATATGAGGTCCTAGGAAAGTCATTTCTGAGCACTCAGTTACCTGTTAGAGCATTGTCCAAAGAATTTTCTTATACAAAAGCAGTACCACTTGGGCATTTGTCTTTGGGGAAACACATGCACTATTGCTTCATAAAGCAAACATTTCATCTCATAATTGATTTATCATAGCAGGAGAGCCACTTTGCCCATCTCTGTGGTTCTAAAGAGGGGACCCAGTGCTCCTTCCTCCTCACATTGTTTATTGATTTACCATCAGCTAACATGTGGTTTTTGTGAGTTGTGAGTTACTTCCATCTAGCTAATCATTCAGAAAGATTTATTTTTCTTCTTTTACAGTATCTCTATTTCTACTTTCTTACAAAATG
This sequence comes from Carlito syrichta, assembly GCF_000164805.1. Lineage (NCBI taxonomy): Eukaryota > Metazoa > Chordata > Mammalia > Primates > Tarsiidae > Carlito > Carlito syrichta. Next base: position 11,884 of record NW_007172190.1, on the reverse strand, counting down.
GGATCTCAGGTATTTACTGCAATGTGACTAAACTTTTTTCAATTAACAAAATATTGGAGGCATATTAAACTTCCTTCTGCAGTGATATTTGAATGACTATGCAGAATATCCCATTGTATAGATAAACCAAAATTATTGGGCATTCAAGTTTCTTGTTTAGTATTCTGTTATTATACATTTTATGCTGTGATGAACAGCATTTGAGTTAAATTTTTGCCACATCTATAATTGCTTCTTTAACAGTCAAGGGGTGGGATGAATCTTAAATGGAAAACTTCAAGCACAGTGACAAGTGATGGGGGAGATGTTTGGGGCAGTGTTTACTGGTGTCCCTTTACAAATGCCATCTATCAGGGATAATCCTGGGGATTGGGTAAAGTTTTCTTTTACAATTGTTTCCGAGCTCCTTTTTCTGTTCTCTTTTCTCTCTTCAAAAACCCACTTACTCCTTTTTTTCCCAAACAACATGGTATTTTCTTTTCAATTTTTTATTTTAAAGATGGGGTACAATTCAGGATTAGGTATATATACAAATGTTCATTATGCAGGTACAACATAGTGCTTTTTTTTTTGAGTTGGAGTCTCACTCTGTCACCCAGACTGGAGTGCAGTGGCTGCTCCCAGCCACCACAGCCTCGACCTGCTGGGCTCCAGCGATCCTTCCGCCTCAGCCTTCCAAGTAGCTGGAACTATAGGCGCGTGCTACCACGCCTGGTTGATTTTTTGATTATTGTAGAGATGAGGTCTTGCCAAGTTGCTCAGGCAGGTCTCGAACCCGCGGACTCAGGCAATTCACTCACCTCAGCCTCCCAAAGCATGGGATTACAGGCTGAGCCACCAAGCCCGGCTAACATGGTGCTTTTTAAGTAATAAAGTTATAAAACTTATTCTAGGAAAGGAGTCAATAACTCAACTTATGTTAAGATATAAATGACTCAGGGGTTAACCATCTATTTTGGTAAGTTAGAAGGATGACTATCCAAGTATGAAATTGGGGCAGCCAGTGCAGAGGTTTACAGAGAGCCTTCCCAATGCTCCCAGATCACACCTCACAGGCAGACATTCAGCATGGACAGCAGCAGCTTTTCAGTCTCTTGGTCAGGAAGCCACCTCTTGTATATACTATGGACCTGTTTACTATCTGTCCTTTATGACTATCTCCATAGGGTGCTATAGGATCCATACCCAACTCATATAGTAAAGCATTCTCATTTAATTCTGGGTCTTAGGGATAGTTTAGGAGCTTAGCAAATAAATACCCTGTAAATAATGATGGCCTCTAAAATTGAGCTTTAAAGCCATCATAGGAAGCTCTTGTTATCCAAAGATAACTACTAATGAAAAAAGGTCACTTGAAGTAAATCTGCATAAAATGAGAAGTCACATTTCACAGTAAAGTAGGGAAAACTCTAGATTTAAAATGAAACAAAAATTATAAAAACAATGTACTTGCTCCTAAGTTTGGCCACATTTAGTTCCTGATTGCAACCGCGTGTCATATCTGAAAACAAAAGATCAATCAAGAGCTGATTCTTTTTCATATAGTTTTTCTGATGACATGGTGACAACATGACTCAGCATTCTTTAAGGCCTGTTTGACCTTTCTAGCATAAGTGTGAAGTCGGCAAGTTTACAAAAAATATTCTAGGGTTTCATCCATTTTCCCAAAGGCCTCTTTTTATTCTTTGATACTTAAATCATTGTTTTTTGAAGTGGCTATTATATTGTCAATTCCTGGCTGGTCTGACTTGGCCAAATCCTCATCTGTCAGTGGCTTTGCTTTGTGATTTGAACAGTACCTGGTTAGTGCTGAGAGGGCACTTATTTCCCAAGAAGTCAGTTCGTTAGTGAATGTGTTTATTTTCTCATGACTTTTGCTTTTCTACCCAACCTTATAATTATAGGAATTCACATAATTAATGCTTGGTTAATAAGCAACCTTTGTTTTTCATTTTTCGGTTGGCATTAAAATCAAGGCAATGAGCAAAGGGCCATTCATTCCATCCTACAGATAGGTAAACTGAGAGAATGAAGTATCAAGCAACACCTTTAAAGTGAGAAAAGTAAAATGGGAAGTAATATTGGTTCTCTCTCAATCTTGTCCCCATGTACAAACCTGGTCACATTCCTCTATGTCCCTCATTTTGGAGTGATGTTGCTGGCAAGTGAAAATTTGACCAGAATGAAAAATAGTATCTTTGCCCTGACCTATACCATAATAAACTGAGTGACAGAAAAACAAATGTCACTTATTAGAACATTGAAGTTTACTGTTCAAGTGATTAACTAAGAATCATTTGTATGATTAAATGCTGGAAAATAATTTGCTTTCCCTATGAACCTATAGCTTAGATCTCATTACACAGAAGTGCTGCATATTAGTTGAAGCAAATTAACATTCAAATACTTTCTGGAATGGTTGCTAATCACAGGCTGTTAATTACTGTCATTACACTAGGCTGCTGCAGAGACTACCCAAAGAATCATTCTCATGATCTTGGTATTTGAAAGTGATCTTCACCAATAAAAACACATGTCAGACATACAGAAATTGCAAATTGGTGAAACTGCTGACGGGGCTGAAAATTCCGCTGACTATAAGTACCCGTCTAGTGATGGATGCATTCTTGACACAGTTTCAGTGTTTGGACTTAGGAAATAATGAGTATCAATGTCCTAGCAAGGGAATATGCAAAGATGAAGGGGCCCTTTTGTATCCTTAATTAAGGAAAGTAGTAGCAGAACTCGTTCACAGATAAGTGACTGTACATAATCATCATGTATTTATGTAAGGGACTGCTATGCTATATTACTGTAGTGGCAATTAGATTTTCACAAAGTCATTTTAATAAAAGGCATACTTACATAATAAATAAACAAAACCGCTCATTTTCATGGCAGGCTCTCTAATTATACACTGGCTTAAAATAAAATGTTCTGCAATGCTAAGTTAAACATATAGACTCTAGCTGCCTGCTGCAATGTGCCCCAAATCTTTTTCACCCCCTCAGTCGCCCCAGGAACACTGCTAAACAGGGAAAGAGTATTTGTGCATTTTGCTTGTTCTTTACAAAGGAAGAATCGTCTCAGAATTTAGAGTTCAAGGCATCTAGTACCTACAGACCAGACTTCCTTTATTGCCCAGAAAGTTTTCTGTCCATTCTGTGGCTGCCAATAATTGGAATCACCTCAGTGCCAGAATGGTGAGAGATCAGGTGACCAGCACATGTGTTGGTGTTGGGGGCAAGCTAATTCATTAGCAATGCTATGTTAGGAACACCCAAGTCACCAGTCTTTGAAGATCCATTTGTAGGTCTCCTCATTTTGGCTTCTCAGTCATTTAATAATTCATTCACCAAATATGTATTAAGTACCTCCCTTGTAGAAGACATTATACTGGGTGTTGTGGGAATGCCAAGATGAATTAGATATGAATTTTGCCTTGGAAGAACTTAGAGTTTAGTATGGGACAATCATCTTTCAGTGTAAGTCTCTGAACTCAGGAGAACTAAATGAAAGATTTTAAATAGAACTGGGTAAATCCCTTCCTAATACTGTAACTGTGGAACCCCTAAGAGGACTTGCCCCACTACCTCTGAGTATGGGTACATCAGTACTAAAGGAATCTCTGTCCCTAAGTACAAAGGTAAGGCATTGCCTCCTAAGGACTAAGACACATCTATTACCTATGCATCTCTTCCTCCCTTCTGCTTTGCTCTTCTTCCTCCCTCCCTCCTTCCTTCCCTCCCTTCCTCCTTCCTTCTTCCCATACTTATCTAGTCAATGTTTACTATGTACCAGCTTCTGGGGATCTGAAAATGAATTTAATATATATGATCCTGCACAGAATGTGTAACCTAGTAGGAAATATAGAGTAGTAGACAGACACCTTCAGTCTGCGTCCTCTGGTTGGGGTGCATCTAGCATGTAATGACAGCTCATGAGAAGGACTCACAGATAGGAAGAGGTGGGTTAGCTGGAATTTGCAAGATTGGGGTGGGGGGCTCCAGTATGGTGTGTTGGAGGAATCAAATGAAGTACAGCATGACTACTCTCTAGAAGGTAAAGGGATGGGGTTTATGAAGCCTGGTGCTGGAGAAGTAGGACTTGTAAATAACAGGAAAAATTTAAGATTTATCTCAATTATTTCCTACTGACGTTTTAAAACAGGCATGATCACCTTGTGTTTTTTTTAAATTAATTTTTTATTTTAAAGATGTGGGGTATAATTCAGGGTTAGGTATACAAGTGTTCATTATCCAGGTACCCTTGTTGATGAGGTATGCCTCCCCCCTCGCCTGGAAGATTCCCACTACTGCCAATCCCAGCCCACCCCAACTTGTGTTTTAAAAGATTACTCTGAGTCAGGGTGCCTTTGGGGAGGCTGAGACAAGAGGATCACTCAGGGCCAGGAGATCAAGACCAGCCTAAACAATATAGCAACAATTCATCTCTACAAACAAATTTAAAAAATTAGCTTGGTATGGTGGCATGCTTGGAGTCCAGTTACTCAGAAAGCTGAGTAACTGGACTCTCTCTTCTGAGCCTGAGAGAGATCACCTGAACTCAGGAGGCTGAGACTGCGGTGCCACTGTACTTCAGCCTGGATGACCGAGTGATAAGACTCTAACAAAAAAAAAAAAAGGAAAAAAACAAACCAAAAAAAAAAAAAACCAGGACCCAAAAATATTACTTTGGAGGATGAATTGGAAAGGGGCAAAACTGGAGGCAGAGAGGGCAGTTAGGATGCTATTGTAGTGGTCTAGATGGCTTGTGTCAGGTGGTAGCAGTGGGCTTAGAGACCATTAAATAGGAAGTAGAAACAACTGGATCTTGATTAAATATATGTGATTGTGTTTGTGTGCTTGTGTAGGTGGGTGGTTGTATTGAGGGAGAAGAATTACTCAAGGATGACTCCCAAGTTAAGGGCTGATGGTGTTCTTTTTCTTAAAGTGAGTGACACAGCAGGTTCTGAGGGCTTTGGTGATGAGTTTGGTTTTGAACTTTGACTGTGAAGTCTGTTTGAAGGACTTCCAAATGGAGTTGTCTAAATAATTTGATTTGGAAGCCTAAGGCTCAGAAGAGAGAGCCAATGTGAAGAACAGTCTCTGCCATTGTCCTTTGTGTTTATTTGCTTTTAGTTGCTAGGTTTCACTATATTTCATCAACAGAGGCAGAGATTAAAGTCAGTGTTTCACTCAAAAGCGTTTTTCTCCCAGCATGTGTGCATACCTTTTAATTATCTTGCTTTATGTATTATTAAATATAGGAAATTGTGCTCAGATATCATGGGCTTAATTTAAACTGACAGCAGCAAAAGACATTACAGATTAAAGCTGCTATGTTTCTCTTTAATGCCTTTAAGGTTTCCATTTATTAAAAGGAAATTTAAAACAGGAAGTGGTTGTGTTCTTTTCCGGAAGGAGTATTTCTGGAATTTACCCAACCTCAAGGCAGGTTCTTGACATGATGCCAAGAGAGAATATATAATGCAAGTACAAATCACCTTTGGGTAGATTTATGACATACTCTTCTCCTTTGACAGGAGTAGTACCATGTTTAGTTATAGGAAAACACTTCAAGGGATTCCAAAACCTGGACCAGACTGGGTTTCAATTTATGGCTACTCCACTAGCATTCTCTCTATTTTTTTTCTCCATTGAAGGTGATCTCAGCATCTAATTCCATGACAAAACTAGTGATGGAAATTTTGTAATGAGGCCAGCTTTCCTGGGGAAAGCTGGGAGAGTTAAATGGGTAGGTGGGGATAGGTGGGGGTCACCAAGATCTGCCTGCTGGCAAAATAAAAGGAAGGGGTTATTTCCCTCACAGCAGTCTTATGAATACATAAGACTCTAGACAACCATAGGGTACAAATAAATTCATCCACTAACACAGATTCATCTTCAAGATTAGAGGCATCATCTCCCTAAATTCTCTGAGGAGAAACCGTGATCAAATTTGTCCATTCAAGACATCAGATTTCTCTGACAGAACTCCACTTTGTGAGAGATCCCAGAGTTACCAGCATCAATGGCACACACTCTCATTTGACAGGAGAATCTCAGTCCACTTTGTAGGACTGGGGTGGTTCCGTCCTCACTCTTTCCTTTCTCACTAACCACTGGCAATACACGTGGTAGCCACTAAGCCCACAGTCCATTGAGGGAGCAATTTTTCATTACCCCAGAGCCATGGGATGTTCTCCATGTCAGGATCCTTTGGCCACTCTGTGTGAACTGTTCTCCCAAATCTAGCATTTCTTTAAACAGAGGTGAGATCTGGCTGAAATGAATATTACAAACAGCAATATTCAACTGGACTCACATGATGACTGACTGAAGTCTCCAGGCATTATCTGTGGGAGACAGAGCTCAGCGGTGAGGTCTGTGGAGGGCCAAGGTACGATAACATATTGAAGGGTGACATCCCCAGAAGTGAGAAGACAAGAATTCCCTTGTCAGATTTCTAGGTATTGGGAGAAGAACCTAGAGACAAGAGGCTTAAAAACTTGAGAACACTCCAGGGACTGTCCCAGACAAGAAGGGTGGCAAAAATGGGGAATCATGGTGGGAATAGAGTTTGGGCAAAAAGTGGGAAGATAAACATTATCAATAGGTGGGAGATTCCAATTGTGTTATTGATGGATACAATGGAGACTCACATATTTACACAAATTTTAATTGAACACCAATGGCACATTTGAGGGCCTGTGTTAATGCCAGGAGCTTTCCTTTCTTCCTTTTGCCCTGGTTTCCTTGTCATTACACAGCTCTAAAAGGGCTAATACTCTGCCAAATCCAAGACCTACAGCTATCACTATCGTGTGCTTTCTCCTAATTGGCTCTGGTACTCACCATCACAGCTACCCCCATCAAAGATACCCAAGGCAAGCTAGGGCTCAGGCATATTAAGTTTATTTGTTAATAACAAATGCCATGCACCTACTTGAATGACAAGCTTCAGTGAGATGTAAATATTAATATGCATCTTGTTTCTTCTAAACAGAATAATGTTTATTGAATAATGAGGCATTTGTACTTCAGCACAGTTGAACTAATTTATTAAATCAGAGTTACTCTATGCTGTGCAAAGCTAGTATGTCCTTATATGTGAGTATTAACATAGACAAATTGACATAACTTCCCTCAAATCTTGATACTACAATCTCCCACGTGCTGAACTGAGCTAGAATGGAATTAATTCTTTTTAATATCTTTTCATTCCAGTTTGCTGAACATTAGCTCCTCTCCTGCAAGTCTCCAGGTATTATGGAATCTCATCTCCTAGTTCATCTTGCTGTGCATGCTTGCCCTACTGGCCTTCTGGGGCTCCTGGCTCTGGCCTGCCTGTAGACCATTACTCTTATCAAAGTCAAAAGCCTTCTTCCGGGTTCTCAGTCCTCGGCGTGTCCTTGGGCTATGTTCCTACCACTTCAGCAACGTAACACCTCTGTGGACAGGAAGCCTCTCTTGACTTTCCTCCCTTCAAAACACACACACACACACACACACACACACACACACACACACAGTTGAAATTGGGCTGAATCATGGATCAGGATTTTTCTGAAGAAAGAAAGTCATGACCCTTTATAACTTGTTTCTAGATAACTTATTCTTGTGGGCTCCAAAGTCCACAGAATCTTGCCTATTCTCTTATTCTTCCTGTAAAAGCTGCCTCTAAGCCCAGCTGTAGGGTTCCCAGTTCGAAAAACACTTTTCTGGCCAGACAAGTCAAAATTTTCAGCCTAGCCCATTCTTTCTCCTGAGGCAAAAACCATTCTCTTGCCAACATTTAAGTATATCCAGACTACTGTAACAGCTAAATCTCCTAGTCTATTCACTCTTTCATCCCTTAGGGAAGACACATCTTTCCTTACCTTAGTTTAGACTGGCCTTCCTAATTTATTTTTTGATCCAAGGATCCTTTTTCCAACATGAATGATAGTGGAAATAATTATTCCCTAAATCAGTTGAAAAGCTGCATAGACAATAGCTGTCTTTCCCTCATTCTTCCAAACTACAGAAGGAAAAGATGGCTCCTTTCACTTTTACATTCTCAATATTTAGATTATCATTTAAAAAATAATGTCACATCAAACCAGACCAGGCTAACCCTCGGAGTTCGTCCAATCCAGTTCCCATTTTACAGTATTATCTCTTGTGGAGTTGGAGATCCAATCTGTAAATTCTTGAAATCTCCTTGGTCTCAGCTCCCGATGTCCTATGAATAACTGATCAACCAAGATCAACATATGTCCAGAAGAAGCCATCAATGTATAAAAGTCCAGGGCAACCTAAATCCCAATTCTTTCATCTACCAAATATTTGTTTGGCACATACTTTGTCCTCAGTTGTGTGTACATCGTCTACAGAGGTGCAACTCTGTCTATGTTATAAACAATGTATACAGTTTCCGGATTGTGCCCACAATACCACACTGCCTTGAATCCATTAAGTGAAACTTAAAGTATGAGCTACTATGACTTTTGCTTCTCAAACAGTTCTATCCAAATAATGATATCTCTTTTCTGTGCAGAGTATTCCATTCTGGTGGTTAAAAAACAGCAATAGTATATTCTCAAGGAATGTTTTTCAAGTTCTTTCTCTTCAAAACAGAAACTATCTTTTGAGCAACCCTCTCCTCCATCCCTTTTCCCAGGTTCTCATTCCTTCAAGATTTCAGCATCCTTGGCATAAGTTTCAGGACAGATAACCTGGTTGTACAAAACAGGGAATGTGGTCCAGTAGAAAGAGTGTGGTCTAGATGTGGAGAGCTGCCCTACCACTTACTAGGTGTGTGGCTTGCCAAGTCTGAGGCAAAATATTTCATGTCCCTTAGCCTCAGTTTTCCCACATCTGTGGAAAGAAGATCTGATAGTAAAACCATAGGAATGCCACAAGGACTGAATTAAATAAGATAATATTACCTTATATTGTGTCTCTATTACTTACCAGATAGTTTGCTGAAAGGGAGTAGAGTTGCATTGTAAGTCCAACTGACTTTAGATTCCAAACTCAGAAAAATATATGCTTAATACTGACAGAGTATTCATGTTTTATGCTGACATTATATTCCAGAAAAAGGCAAATTGCAATGGGAAGACTTCTAAAGGATTAATTCTATTTTAGATGATTGGAAAAACTCTAGGTATATTCCCAGGCCAATTATCTGAACACAGTATGCAACATGCATTTAAAAAGTGATTGGTATAATAGGTTTATTTCTTTATTATATTGGGTAATTTTTATTTTGACGTAATTTCAAAATTACAGAAAAGTTGAAAGAATTGTAACAAAGAACAGTCACATGCAAGCAAAGGGTATGTAAATACTAACATTTTATTAATGTTTCTATCTGCTGTATTGTTTCTCTCTCTCTTTCTTACACACACACACACAGATTGTTTTTGGAACCATCTGATGGCAAGTTGCAGATATCATGCCTCTTTACCCCTAAATACTTAATTACATATTTCTTAAGAACAAGGACATCCTTTATATAACCACAGTACACTTAAAATACCAGGAAATTTAATGAAATCCTATTACAACCTGCCACCCAAGTTCCAATCTAGGATCACAAATTGCATTTGGTTATCATCTCTAACTTCAGTTTCTTTAAATTTGCATCAGTGCTTTAGCCTTCATGTTTCACAGCCTTGAGTTTTTGAAGTGTACAGGCTAACTATTTTGCAGCATGTCCCTCAAATGGGGTTTATCTTAATCAAATTGGGTGAATCATGTCATCATGCTTAAGTTCACATTCTGCATTTTAGTTGGGCTACCACAGAAGTAATATTGTGAATCCCTTCTTAGTGAATCATGTTAAGCCACAATATTCCAATTTTCCCAACATTGATGGTGTGTCAATAATTTGATGAAGGTTGTGACTTCCATGTTTTCCCATTGTCCAATTGCTATTTTTCCCTTTGTAATTTATACATGATTGGTGGGGAGAGACTTTGATACTATTTAAACAACCTGCTGTCTATCATACTTTCAAACACTAATTTTAGCATTTATAATAATCCTTTCTTGAGCCTATTATTTTCTTGATAGTTGTAAATGGTGATTTTAACTCAATTATTCTACACTCATACATTTGCATTCTATTGTAAACATGAACTTTTCCAACTTTGTCATTTACTTTTTACTCATACATTTATTCAAATCAATATAAAATGTAGACTCTCATAGATACTATTATTTATTATTCACAATTTGAATGCCTAAATTGTCCCATATTTGACCATTTGGAACGCCTTAAAGCAGGCTCTGTCCCCCCAAAACCCACAAAGACATGGACACTAAACAGTATGATGCTAAACAACTCCTGGGTCAATGATGAAATCAAAACAGAGATCAAAAGATACCTGGAAAGAAATGAAAGTGAAGAAACATCTTACCAAAATCTCTGGGACACCTTAAAAGCTGTAGTAAGAAGGGAATTTATATCCCTACAAACACACATGAAGAAAATGGAAGGAACACAAATTAACAGCCTAACAAGCCACCTAAGGAAGCTGGAAAAGCAAGATCACAAAAACCCTAATTTCAGCAGAATTCAGATCACCAAAATAAAAGCCCAAATCCAGGACATAGAAGACAAAAAGATAATACAAAAAATCAATGAAACAAAAAGCTGGTTCTTTGAAAGGATAAACAAGATCGATGGTCCCCTAGTTAGACTGATCAAGAAAAAATGAGAAAAAACCCAAATAAGCACAATCAGAAACAGAAAACATGAAGTCACATCTGACCCTGAAGAAATACAAAAGATCATTGGAGACTTCTACGTACACTTGTATGGAAACAAACTTGAAAACCTTAAGGAAATGGAGGACT
>NW_007172190.1:0-696 GCF_000164805.1 Carlito syrichta | reverse complement strand
TTCAACATTCGTAAAAACCATAAATGTTATTAAATACATCAAACAGATGTCAAAACAAAAACCACATGATTATATCATTAGATGCAGAAAAAGCTTTTGATAAAATCCAGCACCCCTTCTTGATAAAAACCCTTGAACATCTAGGCATACGGGGAACATACCCCAAAATAGTAAAAGCCATCTACGAGAAACCCACAGCCAGCATACTCCTAAATGGACAAAAATTGGAACAATTTCCCCTGAAAACTGGAACAAGACAAGGATGCCCACTCTCACCCCTCCTGTTCAACATAGTATTGGAAGTTCTGGCTCGAGCAATCAGAGAAGAGAAGGCAATCAGGGGTATCCAAATAGGAAAAGAGGAAGTCAAGTTATCTCTCTTTGCAGACGATATGATTGTGTACCTTGAAAACCCAAGAGAATCTGTCAAAAATCTCCTTACACTGATAAAGGCCTTTGGCAAAGTCTCAGAATACAAAATAAATGTGCAAAAGACAATTGCATTTCTTTACACCAATAATAAACAAACAGAAACCCAAATAAAAAACACAATTCCATTCACCATAGCCACAAAAAAATGAAATGCCTTGGCATCTTCCTAACCAGAGATGTGAAAGATCTTTACAGTAAAAACTACAAAACACTGCTCAAAGAAATCAAAGATGACACAAACAAGTGGAAAAATATCCCATGCTC
>NW_007172189.1:0-530 GCF_000164805.1 Carlito syrichta | reverse complement strand
TCTTTCTTTCTTTCTTTCCTGCCTTCCTTCCTAACTTCCTTTCATTCTTTCTTTGTTTCTTTCATTCTTTCTTTCTTTATTTCTTTCTTCCTTTCTTTTCTTTCCTCACTAGGGTGCCCAGGCTGCTCTCAAACTGCCCAACTTGGGCCATTGTCTTGGCCTGGACCTCTCAAACTGCTGTGATCACAGGTTTTTCATTTAGTCGACATCCTGGTCTTCCTGCCTGGTCTTGAACTCTGGGCCAGAGGTGATCCTCCCGCTGAGGCCTGCCCTCATCCAAGGTTATCTGGATTTTGCTTTGGTTCAAGTTAGGGGCTTGCTATGGTGTTTAGCCTTGTCTCCAGCTCCCAGGCTCTGGCCATCTTTCTGTCTCGGCCTACCCGAGTGCTGAGGAGACAGTCATGAGTCGCCAAGCCATCCCCACCCCCTGGAGGTTTGAGAGTCATGCCCTCACCTTTCCTGAGGTGGTCCCAGGGAGGAGCCCCAGGGAATGAAGCATTCCAACCCAGGGAATGAAGCAGGCAGATGTG
>NW_007172188.1:0-800 GCF_000164805.1 Carlito syrichta | reverse complement strand
GATGACACAATGCCTACTCTGGGCAGGATTCACACAGCTGACTGAGATTAGTGCAAGAAGCTCGGTCTACTTAGATCATTGGTCATAGAAAATATGATAAGGAATGACATGATGATCTACTATTGTTGTTTTGACATCTGGACATGAAATTTAAAAATCATAGCTTTCATGACTCAGTATCAGTTCATGATTGCCTTTCCTTCTTTTTTTTAAAAAAATATATCATTTTATACTTTATGTCTATTGAATATTAAATATGTGGTATATTATTGAAATCCTTAAAATTTGAATAATCCCCTGTAAATTAAAGACTCTCACAACTATCTCCTAATGATCTCCGTGAAATAGAAGTTTCTGTGGGAAAGATCGTTATCCATCCATTACATTTGTCTCAAAGAATAAGAGGGTAGTTTCTCCTAATGCAGATGAAATTGGTTCCAGTGTGAAGAAAATGGAAGTGTAGGACAGAGCCTGAGTAAATGTAGAAAGTTGCCAAAGGTTCCAGTTAGGGTGTATTGATTATATTGGTCCATAAAGGCTAAGATTACATAAGTTTGTCTAAAAAATTTTAGAAAAGCCCCCAAGTATCAAGAATCCCACTGTTATAAAAGTGAAATTTGGTATTTTCTGTGTTAAAAGGACAAAATTCTCTTGGATGATGTCTGATTTCATAAGAGGCTATAAAAGAAGAAAGGATTTTCTTCCCTTCTGAGAGATTCTAAACAACTAAAGAATAAAATAGGAGCGAAGATGCTGTTTCTAATCAGAATAGCTTTCTGTCTAGTTTATCCTGTCCTGGA
>NW_007172187.1:0-1259 GCF_000164805.1 Carlito syrichta | reverse complement strand
TTTGTATAGTCCCTTGAATTCCCGGTAAATATTTTTAGGTAGTTCTACCCTTTGGCCACTAGATGGTAGGAGAGACTTATTTTTAGAAACCACAGGGAAAGAAAAATCTGGCCAATCTGGATTCTTATACTTAACTGCTTCTTCATTCAATTCTGCATCGTCACCAGGAGATAACTGGTCTCCAGAGTCATTTTCTTTAGCTGCCTCATCCTCCTCAGAGTCTGAGTCACTAGGGAAAGAACCATAATTAGGATTTAAAACTAACGCTTCCCGCAAAATATTCCATAGGGAATAAGAATCTTGTGGCATTTGTGTTCCACCATGATTAGTATACCATTTTTTCATATTTTTGCCTATCTCATCCCATGTTTCTAATTCTAAAGTACCCTGATCCGGGAACCATGGATTAACTTTCTGTACAAAATCTAGAAAAGAATTTACTTTATCTCTACTTACCTTTACCCCTTTATGTTTCAAAGCTTTACACATAATACGAATATAGGCTCTCCTTTCCTTGGAGCCGCAGTTCCCCATAACTGTAATAACAAACAATACACACAATATACAGTAATTTTACAGTAATTTTACAAGGATTGAATCGCTCTACATGGCGATAAGTCGCACAGTCCGTCGGCGACGCTAAACACTGACTTGCCTATCAACCCGCGCACTTCGGGGGGGCTGCAGCACCCTAAGGCAAGGTCCGTCCTGAAACGAGAGAAACAAACTGGGGAACATATATTTATAATTACCGGAGTCTGGTCCCTGGTTTCGGGCGCCAAAGCTGTCAGTGACCTGCACTGACCAAGGGGGGGTTAGGACCGCACCGGTGAATCAGAATGGAGAGAAGAAACCACACAGAGGCAACTCTTCTGGGAACAGTCTGGCCAAGACTGAAGCCAATTTTATTCAAACTTTTTCCAACTTATATACCATTTTCTATAATCTCCAGCAGTGTGACTATTACTTGCTGGGGCGTACAAGTTCATTGATGTGTAACACGCTTTACAAATCATGTACCATCACAAGACTTTCAAGTTCCCAGTGAACAATTGCAATTCCATGATGTATGAAATCACAGGTGCACAATTTCAATACAGATTGTTCAAAATGTTTTCCACAATGTTCAATAAATCATTCATATTATACTCTATGTTCTAAACCCTGATTAAAAAACTTTCCAAGTTACTCTAAGTTCAATCCAATTTTACTAACTTTTATATTTTTGACGATTATATTAATAACTTAACACTATACTA
>NW_007172186.1:0-964 GCF_000164805.1 Carlito syrichta | reverse complement strand
AAAGTCCAGAAAAGTTAACTTTACTGGACACTGAAAAGGTTGAAAAAAAAGAAAAAGAAATGGAGTAGGGTTGTGAAAATTCAAAAGGAAATCATTCATTACAAGTGAATTTCACCCTTGTACTGTGTCACATAAAACATTCTCTCTCCCTACACAAGCCATGCATAAAGCCAGATCAACTATTATAGTGTTGCATAATAACATCAATTTAATCATACTCATTCCCCAATACTAAAATGTTACCCATCACCGTGTCTTTCAAGTAAGTTATTGGGGACAAAACAGAAAAAAGTAAATATTTAATTAAAATTCAACAGAACTTCCACAGTCTCTTGTGTATTAAGACACAAAATCTAAATTGATAATAATATTTCCATCTTTTTCATTGTTTCTTAAATTCTTCCAGCACCTTAGCAGAAATAAGCATATAAAGAGACAACCCAATCCTTTATTTCTATAGATCTGAGATTATAGTGTCCTGTTGGGAGCCAACATCTATAGCTACATGGCTGAGGCCTGTAAAGGCCCATCTGGAAGATCGCCTCTGACATAGGATATCAGTTATACCTATGACATTGGCATGTGATTAGTGACTAGTGTGCATATATGGCAGTAAAACTTATAAGTAAATCTCTATACACCTGATGGAAAGTTGCATAGCAGAATTATTTTTTATGACCTTGTCCCTTCTAAGTTGTACTTCTTTCTAGATTTTTTTTACTTCTATTTCCTTGTAGACTGGTTAGTCAGCTCTTGTTCCCAAAGGCAGTTTCTCCTAGGATTAAGATTAGAAACTAAATTATCATAATAGTTTTATTGCCCTGCCCCTAGCCAGGCAGGACGTTTTTCTAGTTTTGTTACATGCACGAACTCCGTTTGCTTCAGCCCGAGGTCATTGTCATGGTAACCGTGCAGCCCATTATCCAGAGTGTGACAGCTACTATTTGATTTTTAGATAGACTTG
>NW_007172185.1:0-1119 GCF_000164805.1 Carlito syrichta | reverse complement strand
CACATCTATAGCTACATGGCTGAGGCCTGTAAAGGCCCATCTGGAAGATCACTCTGACATAGGATATCAGTTATACATATGACATTGGCATGTGATTAGTGACCAGTGTGCATACATGGCAGTAAAACTTATAAGTAAATCTCTATACACGTGATGGAAAGTTGCATAGCAGAATTATTTTTTATGACCTTGTCCCTTCTAAGTTGTACTTCTTTCTAGATTTTTTTTACTTCTATTTCCTTGTAGACTGGTTAGTCAGCTCTTGTTCCCAAAGGCAGTTTCTCCTAGGATTAAGATTAGAAACTAAATTATCATAATAGTTTTATTGCCCTGCCCCTAGCCAGGCAGGACGTTTTTCTAGTTTTGTTACATGCCGGAACTCCGTTTGCTTCAGCCCGAGGTCATTGTCATGGTAACCGTGCAGCCCATTATCCAAGAATGTGACAGCTACTATTTGATTTTTAGAATAGACTTGTTTGGATAAAACATACATTCAAGACGATACAATTTCCATCGAAAAGATTTAAACAGTAATAAGCATTCATAGAAAACTTTTAAGTTTTGTTTAAGCTTCCTTTTCTCAGATTATGACTTTAGTTCCTGTTCCTGTAGGCCAATTTTAAGTATACCAAAATTTTCCCAACAGTGCTGTTTTTGCTTCTAATATGACAATAGGAAATTTTATACATAGCCTTGTATTAATATACTAGGAAAAAGGATTTAAGTTTTGGGTTAAAGTCCAATCACTAGATCATATAAAAATTATAGTTTAGACATATGAAACTCATATGAATTATAGTAAAGTGTGGTAGTTTAAGAATAAGTTTTAACTGAGTTATAAGGCATTATGTTAAATCATAATAGGATAATAGTATAACTAACAGCTAAGTCATTTAAGTAAACTTATAGATTATAGTATAGTGTTAAGTTGATAATATTAATCATTAAAAATATTTGGAGTCAGTGAACTTGGATTGAACCTAGAGTTAACTCAGAAAAGTTTTTTTTGTATTAATCAGGGTTTAGAACAAAGAGTATAATATGAATGATTTATTGAACACTATGGAAGACATTTTGAACAATTGAAATTGTGCACCTGTGACCTTGATGTGAGTTTTG
>NW_007172184.1:0-859 GCF_000164805.1 Carlito syrichta | reverse complement strand
TCCTTTCTAGTGAGATGGGTCTCTTGAAGGCAGTATATTGTTGCCTGGTGATATTTTATCCATTTGTCATTCTATGTCTTTTCAGTGGTGCGTTTAGTCCATTCACATTCAGACTAATTATTGAAATGTGAGAGTCATCCCTATCATGGAGTTCTTATTGAGTTATTGTTCTTCCACTTGGTTTTTTCTTTTTTTTTTTTGTCTTTCTTTTGCTTTTGGGGTTGGTTCGTGTATATTTTATTCTTTTCCCTGTACTCTTGTGAAGAACGTTGTTCTTTTTTCCTTTTCTTCTGTGTTTAGTACTTTCTTGAGTGTTTTATGTAGAGATGGTTTTGTGGCTGCATAAGTTCTTAGGGATTGGATATCTGGGAAAGATTTTAATTCTCCCTCACTGATGAAGCTTAGCTTGGCTGGGTAGGTTATTCTTGGTTGAAATTGTTTATCCTTTAGGACTTTGAAGATAGGGCTCCAAGCTCTCCTAGCCTGCAGGGTTTCTGCAGATAAGTCTGCTGCTATTCTGATTGGTCTTCCATGGTGGGTGATCTGGCCTTTTTCTCTTGCTGCCTTTAGGATTTTTTTCTTTTGTGCCTACTTTATTTAGGCGAATTATTATGTGTCTAGGAGTTGGTCTTCTCATTTGTTGTCTTGCGGGGGTTCTCTGAATCTCTTGTGTTTGAATTTTTGTATCACTGATTAGATGAGGGAAATTTTCTTGAATGATCTCGTGGAAAGTTTGTTCCAATGTGGTCTCTGTTTCTCTTTCTACCTCAGGGAGTCCGATTATTCTTAGGTTAGGCCTCTTGAGGTAGTCACTCATCTCTTGAAGGTTTTGTTCTGTCTTTTTTAGCTTATTTCTGTG
>NW_007172183.1:0-977 GCF_000164805.1 Carlito syrichta | reverse complement strand
GCACTGACCATTCTCTGCTTGGATCCTCTGCTATATTTACACAAAACTATTTGCTGAGTCAAAGAAGGGGTGAATCATGAGCCTTCACTATTCAAGGGAATGTTGGTGCCCCTAAAGAGGTTACAAATTATGAAAATGGCTTAGGTAATCCTATGATCGCAAGACACAGAGTGAAGTAAAGACTAATGACGCCACTGGATGGAAATCAGGGGGAAAATCCAAATAGGTTTACTGAAAAGAACTAAAGAAGTCTTTTATTCTCAGTGAAGTGTTCTAATGCTTTCAAATATATCTTCCACATTGCTTCCCATAATTTCAAAGAAGGCCAATCCTATCAAGCTTTCCCATTTTCCTTTCTTGCTGCTCCTCCCTATTTCCTCAAACACAATGGGTCGAAGGCCCCACTGTCAAGTGATTCGAGCCTGGGTCCTGATTAATTATCCTACATGGGAGTTCAAACGTCGACTGAACTTCTATGGCAGAATAGCATAGAATAATAATAGAGACACTTGGACTTGAGTATGTTGTATCTTTTGCTCTTGTGCCAGCATGAGCTCCATGGAGCTCTTTCACACCATTACACAGAAGAAGGTGTGAGGTCTAGGAGCTAAGCCTGATCCAGTGAAGGCTGCTCTTGAGAGCAGTGCCCAGGAAAGGAGGGACCTGGAGCCATACCAGACTGACAGTCAGTCACCCAGGTGTCATGGAGCAAGTTCCGCGGGAGGGCCATGACCGGAACGGGAAGCAGGAGGCAGTTAAGGAAGGATGTAGCTTCTGATAACAAATCTCCAATGTGATACGAAATTGGAGTTTCCAGATCGCACACAAATATGACATTAGAAAAGAGAAACGGGCAAGAATCATCTCTACAATACATCCAAAAATTAGCCGGGCGTGGTAGCACGCTCCGATATTTAGAGCTACTTAGAAGGCTGAAGTTGAAGGATCGGCGGAGCCCAGCGGGTCGAGGCTTCGGA
>NW_007172182.1:0-839 GCF_000164805.1 Carlito syrichta | reverse complement strand
AGTGAAGTAAAGACTAATGACGCCACTGGATGGAAATCAGGGGGAAAATCCAAATAGGTTTACTGAAAAGAACTAAAGAAGTCTTTTATTCTCAGTGAAGTGTTCTAATGCTTTCAAATATATCTTCCACATTGCTTCCCATAATTTCAAAGAAGGCCAATCCTATCAAGCTTTCCCATTTTCCTTTCTTGCTGCTCCTCCCTATTTCCTCAAACACAATGGGTCGAAGGCCCCACTGTCAAGTGATTCGAGCCTGGGTCCTGATTAATTATCCTACATGGGAGTTCAAACGTCGACTGAACTTCTATGGCAGAATAGCATAGAATAATAATAGAGACACTTGGACTTGAGTATGTTGTATCTTTTGCTCTTGTGCCAGCATGAGCTCCATGGAGCTCTTTCACACCATTACACAGAAGAAGGTGTGAGGTCTAGGAGCTAAGCCTGATCCAGTGAAGGCTGCTCTTGAGAGCAGTGCCCAGGAAAGGAGGGACCTGGAGCCATACCAGACTGACAGTCAGTCACCCAGGTGTCATGGAGCAAGTTCCGCGGGAGGGCCATGACCGGAACGGGAAGCAGGAGGCAGTTAAGGAAGGATGTAGCTTCTGATAACAAATCTCCAATGTGATACGAAATTGGAGTTTCCAGATCGCACACAAATATGACATTAGAAAAGAGAAACGGGCAAGAATCATCTCTACAATACATCCAAAAATTAGCCGGGCGTGGTAGCACGCTCCGGTATTTAGAGCTACTTAGAAGGCTGAAGTTGAAGGATCGGCGGAGCCCAGCGGGTCGAGGCTGCGGTGTCCGGGAGCGGCCACTGCACTCCAGTGTGA
>NW_007172181.1:0-629 GCF_000164805.1 Carlito syrichta | reverse complement strand
CTTCCCAGTAGGGGGATTGTGGGGTCATATGGGAGGTCAATATTCAGAGCTTTTAGTAATCACCACACTGTTTTCCACAGAGGTTGCACTAGTTTACACTCCCACCAACAATGTAGAAGTGTTCCCTTTTCGCAACACCCTGTCCAGCAACTGTTATTTTTTGAGTTATTGATAATTGGCATTCTAACTGGAGTTACGTGTTATCTCAGTGTGGTTTTGATTTGCATCTCCCTGATGTTAGTGACGTTGAACATTTCTTCATGAGTCTATTGGCTGCTTGGATGTCTTCCTTTGAGAAGTGCCTATTCATATCTTTGGCCCATTTTATAATGGGGTTGTTTGTTTTTTTCTTTTCAGTATGTTTGAGTTCCTTGTAGATCCAAGATGTTAAGCCTTTGTCAGACCTGGAGTTGGCAAATACTTTTTCTCAGTCTGTAGGCTGTCTTCCTGCTCTTTTGATGGTTTCTTTGTCTTTGCAGAAGCTTGTCAGATTAATGAGGGTCCAATTTGTCTATCTTAACTCTTATGGTCTGTGGGTTTCAGGTGTTGTTCAGGAATTGGATGCCAGTACCAATTTCCTTGAGGGTATGTCCTTCATTTCTTTTCTTTCTTTTTTTTTTTTTTTTTTT
>NW_007172180.1:0-833 GCF_000164805.1 Carlito syrichta | reverse complement strand
GATTTGCATCTCCCTGATGTTAGGGACGTTGGACCATTTTTTTCATGAGTTTTATTGGCTGCTTGGATGTCTTCCTTTGAGAAGTGCCTATTCATATCTTTGGCCCATTTTATAATGGGGTTGTTTGTTTTTTTCTTTTCAGTATGTTTGAGTTCCTTGTAGATCCAAGATGTTAAGCCTTTGTCAGACCTGGAGTTGGCAAATACTTTTTCTCAGTCTGTAGGCTGTCTTCCTGCTCTTTTGATGGTTTCTTTGTCTTTGCAGAAGCTTGTCAGATTAATGAGGGTCCCATTTGTCTATCTTAACTCTTATGGTCTGTGGGTTTCAGGTGTTGTTCAGGAATTGGATGCCAGTTACCAATTTCCTTGAGGGTATGTCCTTCATTTCTTTTCTTTTCTTTTTTTTTTTTTTTTTTTTTGAGTTGGAGTCTCACTCTTTCGCCCAGACTGCAGACCGCTCCCGGCCACTGTAGCCTCAACCTGCTGGGCTCCAGCCATCCTTCCACCTCAGCCTTCCAAGTAGCTGGAACTACAGGGGCGCGCTACCACGCCCAGCTAATTTTTGATTTATTGTAGAGATGAGGTCTCGCTGCCCAGGTGGGTCTGAAACCCGTGGGCTCAGGCAATCCACTCACCTCAGCCTCCCAAAGGCGCGGGATTACAGGCTGAGCCACCGAGCCTGGCTGTCCTTCATTTTCTAAGGTTCTTATGGTTTGAGGTTTTACATTTAGGTCTCTGATTCATTAGAGTTAATTTTTGTGTAAGGGCATAGATGGGGTCCTGTTTCAACTTCTGCATGTGATCAGTCAGTTTCCCCAGCACCATTTACTGAAT
>NW_007172179.1:0-825 GCF_000164805.1 Carlito syrichta | reverse complement strand
TTTGCTTTTTTCTTTTCAGTATGTTGAGTTCCTTGTAGATCCAAGATGTTAAGCCTTTGTCAGACCTGGAGTTGGCAAATACTTTTTCTCAGTCTGTAGGCTGTCTTCGTGCTCTCTTGATGGTTTCTTTGTCTTTGCAGAAGCTTGTCAGATTAATGAGGGTCCCATTGTCTATCTTAACTCTTATGGTCTGTGGGTTTCAGGTGTTGTTCAGGAATTGGATGCCAGTTCCAATTTCCTTGAGGGTATGTCCTTCATTTCTTTTCTTTTCGTTTTTTTTTTTTTTTGAGTTGGAGTCTCACTCTTTCGCCCAGACTGCAGACCGCTCCCGGCCACTGCAGCCTCAACCTGCTGGGCTCCAGCCATCCTTCCACCTCAGCCTTCCAAGTAGCTGGAACTACAGGGGCGCGCTACCACGCCCAGCTAATTTTTGATTTATTGTAGAGATGAGGTCTCGCTGCCCAGGTGGGTCTGAAACCCGTGGGCTCAGGCAATCCACTCACCTCAGCCTCCCAAAGGCGCGGGATTACAGGCTGAGCCACCGAGCCCGGCTGTCCTTCATTTTCTAAGGTTCTTATGGTTTGAGGTTTTACATTTAGGTCTCTGATCCATTAGAGTTAATTTTTGTGTATGGGGATAGATAGGGGTCCTGTTTCAACTTCTGCATGTGGTCAGTCAGTTTCCCCAGCACCATTTACTGAATAGGTTCTCCTCTCCCCAGTGGTAGGTGGTGGAGGCTTTGTCAAAGATGAGTTGGTTGAGAAATTGAGGTTTTGCTTCTGGTATCTCAGTTCTATTCCATTGGTCTATATGCCTGTTCCTGGA
>NW_007172178.1:0-784 GCF_000164805.1 Carlito syrichta | reverse complement strand
TAGTGTCCTCTTATACTACTTGCCGTTCTTAGTGGCCGTTTGATACTAATTGCATTATTTGTTTCATCAGATGCTATTTGCCTTCTTAGTGTCGTCTGATACTTCTTGCCATCTTAGTGTCGTGTAATACTATTGGCCTACTTAGCGTAGTCTGATACTATTTGCCATATTACTGTCGTCTGATACTACTTGCCATGTTAGTGTCGTCTGTTATTACTTTCCTTGCTGGTGCGGTCTAATACTACTTGCTTTAGTGCCGTCTGATACTACTTGCTTTTTTATTGCCATCTGATACTACTTGAATTGTTAGTGATGTCTGATACTACTTGCCTTGTGATTGCCGTCTGATACTACTTGCCTTCTTAGTTCCCTCTGATAATACTTGCCTTATTAGTGCCGTCTGATTCTCCTTTCCATACTAGTGCCGTCTGATACTCTGCATTGTTAGTGCCGTCTGGTACTCCTTATTTTATTAGTGCCATCTGATACTCCTTGCCTTATTAGTGCCGTCTGATACTCCTTGCCATATAAGTGCCGTCTGATACTCCTTGCCTTATTAGTGCTGTCTGATTCATCTTTCCTTTTAGTGCCGTCTGATATCCCTTGCCTTATTAGTTCCGTCTGATATTTCTTGCGTTATTTGTGCCATCTGATACTTCTTGCCTTGTAATTGCCATCTGATACAACTTGCCTTATTAGTGCCGTCTCATACTCCTTGCCTTATTAGTACCGTTTGCTTCTACTTGCCTTATTAGTTCCTTGTGATACTACTTCCTTCTTTGTG
>NW_007172177.1:11613-35838 GCF_000164805.1 Carlito syrichta | reverse complement strand
TGGAAAGATAAAAAGAAAGAGAAGAGGGGAGAAAGAAAGAGACTGGACTCCTGCTCAAGTGACCAGAAGCCGTTTAATGGGTGTAATATCAGGGCTTTTATCCCCAAACTCTGCAAAGTTATCATCACGGGAACTCCTGCTGGTATAGTTACACAAAAGGTAGCATGTACATGAACAGGTCCACGTGCACACAAGGACACTCCCCACTCTCAAGCAGATGCATTTTTCAAATATAAAGAAAAACATGAAGTTCTTATCCAGTTTCTATGTACCCTTAATTGTTTATAGCTACATAACATCGTTCAATACTTACACCCGAAACCAACATAATGATATATTGCTTTTTGCTATTCTATGCTAATTAAAACTAGTTTCTATGAAACAGTTGGTGCTATGGTTACTCTCTCCTAGCACCAGCTGGCCTAATGCAAACTTCACTGGCCCCCCTAAATCAAACTGAACTAATCACACTTCTATAATAAAATGGTTACTTAATTTTTCTTAATCTATATAAACTATTTTCTACAACCTATATCTATAAATTTCTAAAGGTCGCATCAAGAGAACCTGTGACCTGTACTAAGGCTCCTCAATGTGACTCAAAGCCAAACTTAAATTGTGATAAAGCAAAAGACCATAAGCCATGAGGAATGGGAACAATAGACTCCTAGGTTAGCTGTGTACGTTCCAGTCTCTAGGCTTTCTGTTAAAGCCAGTTGGAGCATTTCTTGATAGCTTGTGCCAAATGGAAAAGGAGGGAGGGAATGGGTCAACAGCTCCCAAACACATCCTAGCATCTCGGGGTCTACGGCCCTTCCTGATCCCTAACACTCAGTGGGCCTCCATGGCCAGCTCCCTACATCTCCCCCGTTTTTATTTTTTAGCACGAAACCATGAAATGCCATACTGAGCTGAGATATACTCTTTTTTAACACTCTGAAAATGATTGGAAGTAGACACAGCAATAAAAGAATCACTGCTCCACAAATTCCCACATTAATGAATATAGACTAACAATTTTTGATCAATGAATGAAAAAAAAATTGTTAAATATAGAACTGGCCAATTTAGTAGGCCAGGATTGCTTTTCAGCAACCATCATATTTTGAACTTCCTGATGCAATTTAGTAAGGTTCATGTTCAAGTCCGAATATTCCAAATTCCAAGAATATGATTTTTAATTTTGTCCCATGTATTTACCTCTAAATGAGTGTATTTACAGATGTATTTACCTCTAAATGAGTGAGGCAAGTCCATGTAAACTCAGAGTAACATCGAAGAGCCAACCTAATTTTTAAAGTCACAAGTTCTTGTCCTATGGCTAGAACTACTTCTTCCAAAGCTAACTTTGCTCTCTAGCTTGTGATCAATAATTTCTTGGGTAGCTAAGGCTATAGAAACATTCTTAGATAACTGACACTTCCTAGTGACGAGTGTCCTAGTGACTAGCTGGGGAGTGAGTGGTGCCTCTGTGAGAGGTGACTCTATGACTAACCTGCCTCTGTCATGGGTGCCTCAGTCACTGACCGCCCTCTGTGATGTGTTTCCTTGTGACTGTCCTTCCTTTGTGATGGGTACCCCAGTCCCTGGCCCTCTTCTTTGCTCTAGTGACTGCCTCTCTTCAATTATTTGTGTCCCAGTGTCTGGGTTTCACTCAAAATGGGTGTCCCAGTAACTTGTTTATATTTGTGGTGGGTGTCTCAGTGACTGAGTCTTCTCCAAACTGGGTGCCCTCATTGACCACTTTCCTCTGTGATGGGCATCTCAGTGATTTGTCCTCCTCCAGAATGGTTACCCCAGTTACTGGCTCTCCTCTGTAATGGTTCCCTCAATGACTAACACTCTGTTGTGATGAGTTGCTAGAAACTGGTCCTCCTCAGTGATGTGTGCCCCTGTGACTGGACTTCTTGGGTTTTGTGTGCCACAGTGACTAGCTTCTTTTATGATTGATTCCAGTTTTTGGTCCTCCTCTGTGATGGGTTATCCACTGACTGGACCTCATCTGTAATGGGTGACCCAGTGAGTGTCCCTCCTTTGTGATTGGTTGCCCAGTGACTTGCTAACCTCCTAATGGATGCCCCAATTACTGGATTTCCTCTGGGATGGGTAGCTCAGTGACTAGCCCTCCTCTGTGATGTGTGCCTCAGTGACTGACTTTTCTTTATGATGCTGCCCCAGTGATTGGCCCTCCTCTGTGATGGGTGCTTCAGTGACTAATCCTGCTCTGCGATGGATCCTCAGTGACTGCCCATTTTCTGTATTGAGTGCCCTAATGACTGACCCTTTTCTGTAATTGGTGGCCTATTTCAATCTCTCCGTTTTGGTGGGTGCCCCAGTGACTTTCTTTGTGATCAGTGACTAACCTTGTCTCCTTGTCAATATCTAAGACTCATGTTAGACATCGATAAATTTTCAATATGCAAAATTTAGAAAGGGTTAGGTCATTATTTTACTGCAGTCACAAAAAGGTGGACCTTCTGTGTGATCACTGGCCCCATGACTGGTACTCCTTTGTGATCAGTGTTCCAGTGACTGTCCCTCTTTCATAATGTGTACCCTAGTGAGAAACCCTCTTCTATCATGGGAGCTCCAGAGACTGGTTCTCCTCTGTGATGTTAGTCCCATTGACTGGGCCTTCTCTTCAGTAGGTGTCCCAGTAACTGGACCTCTTCTGTGATGATGCTTCAGTGACTTGCCCTCTTTCTAATGGGTGCACCAGTGAATGGCCTTTCTCTGAAACTAGTTTCCCAGTGATTGAGTCTTCTCCATAATAGGTGCTCCATTGATTGGACTTCCTTTGTGATTGGTGCCCCTGTGACTGACCCTCCTGCAAGTGGGGTGCCCCAGGGGCCAGCTCTCCCCATTGTTGGTTGCCCCAGAGATTCGTCCTATTCTGTGACAGGTGCCTCTCAGTGAAAGTGTAAACTGAGCATAGGTTGGACAGTACCAGTACCACAGGAAGAATGCAAAATTGTAAGTAAGAAGTAGAAAGAAGTAAAATTTATTATTCACAATTCACGGTTTGGAAAGGGTGTAACTCCCAGAGGCAAGGGTGGCCCCAAAGGGCCAAGGGCTGGGTATATTGAAGGGTTTTGGGGATAAGGAGGATTTGGAACCATTGTAGTCTGGCCCAAAAGGATCGACCAAGGCTGTGGTTTTTGATGTTGATTGTAGTCACATGAGTCTTAGATACTGACATTGCCAAATATTACCACCTCGTAACCTTGGGTGTTAGGCTAGAGGGAAGAAGATAAGGGGAGAGTTTTTTTTTTTCTTTCCTGCAGGATACCTGCCAGATGTTTTCAATACACAAGCTTCTTAGCTAAAATTTGGTCTTTTAAAATCATTTCTAAGGTTTCAGCCAGCTAAGTGGTAATCTTTGAATTTCTGTCTTTGACAAATTCCCTGAAAGTTTCTTTGAGATTATTATGAAAACCATATATTGAAAGGTAGGCATGTTCTTGTCTTGCATCTCATGGAGGTTTCCTTTCATTTGTCAAAGGAGTGACATCAGTTGCCAGCTTGGTCTGCAGTAAAAAAAATTTAATAATGACTATACTCTTTTTAAAATTTGCATATTGAAAATTTATCTGTCTAACCTGTACCAGATTCAAAGCGTGTCAGTCTAAGCAAAAATGTCTGAGCTGAGGCAAAATGTGAGCTAAGAATATTGTATGTTTCTGGGGGTACCTCCATACACTCAGAGATTACCTACCCTCTGTTATGGGTGCCTCAGTGATGGGGCCTCCTTTCTGGTGGGTGTTATAGTGAGTAACCGTCTTCTGTGATGAGTGCCCCAGTCACTGATCCTCCTTTATAATGTGTGTCCAAATGTCTGACATTCCTCTGTGATGTGTGTCTCAATGACTGACTCACATCCATGATGGGTTCCCTCGTGACTGGCCCTTCTCTATTATCAACATCCTAGTGAATGCTTTCATCCATAATGGATGCCTCTCTGAGTTACTCTCCTCTGTGATGGGTGCCCTAGTGACTGTATGTCCTCTCTGACAGTTGCCCCAATGACTTGGCTTGTTCAATGATTGGTTAACCAGTGACTGACTCTCTTCTGTGATGGCTGTCACAGTAACTGGCCATCTTCTGTGATGCTTGTCCTAGTGACTGGCCCTCTGCTGTAATCAGTGCCCCAGTGGTAGTTACTTCTTCACAGTGGGTGCCCGAGTAACTGGCTCTCCTCCATAATAGGTGACTCAGTGACTGGGCCTCCTCCTCTATGATTAGTGCCCCAATAACTGGAACTCCTCCATAATGGTTGCCCCAGTGACTGACCTTTACCTATGATCCATTCCAAAGTGACAATGTCTCCTACATAACACATGCCTCAGTGATAAACCCTCCTATATTATGGGTGTACCAGTGACTGGGCTTCCACAGTGATTGGTAGCTCAGTGACTGTGCCTCCTCCATATTTTTACCTGTGACTGGGCCTGCACTATGATTGGTGCCCCAGTGACTTGTCTTCATATGTAATGGATACCCCAGTGACTAGTTCTCCTCTGTTATGGGTGTCACAGTGACAGGGCCTCTTTCATTTGGTGCCCTATTGACCGCACACCCTTTATGAACGGTGTCCCAATGACTGGGCATTCTCTGTGATTGGTACCCCAGGGACAAGTCCTCTTTTGTAAGAATTACTCTAGTAACTGGGCCTCCTCCAAAATGGGTACCCCAGTGACTAACCTTTGTCTATAATGGGTGTCTCAGTTTCTGAGACTCCTCCATAATGTGTAACCCAAGGCCGGGACCTCCTGAGATGGATGTCTCAGTAGTTTTTCCACCTCAATAAAAGATGTCACATTGAATGGGCCTCTTCTGTTATTGGTGCCCTAATGATTGTCCCTCCTCCAAATTGGGTATTCCTGTAACTAGTCCATCTCTGTGATGATTGTTCCAGTAATGGGACTCCTCCATAATTGGTAACCTAGTTACTAGCCCTTTTCTGTGACTCTATTCTATGATAGATGCCCCAGTGATGGCCTCCTCTATAATGGATACCGAGTGAAGGATCTCTTCTGTGATAGGCATTCCAATGACTGGTACACCTCTGTGAAACGTGACCCAGTGACTGATTCTCCTCTTTGATGGGTGCCTCAGTGAATAGCTTTTCTCTGTGGTATGTGACCAAGTAACTGTGAATCCTAGATAATGGATGCCAAAGTGACTAGTCGTCTTATATTATGGGTGTCCCAGTGTCTGGGCCTCCACAGTGATTGGTGCCCCAGTGACTGACCCTCTTCCATAATGTGTGCCCTAGTGACTAATCCTACTCTGTCATGGGTGTCCCAGTAACTGTGCCATCTTCATAATGACTGACCCAGTGACAAAACCTCTTTTGTGATTGGTGTTCCAGTGATTGACCTTCCTCAGTGATGGGTGTTCAGAGACTGGTCCTTCTCTAAGAAAAATGCCTCAGTGACAGACTTTCCTCTGGGATGGGTGCCCTTCTGACTAGCTTTCTAGTGTAATTGCTCCCCCAGTGGCTGGGTCTCCTAGAATTGGGTGCTCCATTGACTAGCCCACCACCATTGCCCCAGTGACTGGGCCCCCTCAGAGAGTTGTTCCCCAGTGACTGTCCCTCCTATATAATTAATGCTCTAGTGAATAGCCCTTCTCTGTGATGGGTGTCTCAGTAACTGGGCCTTCTCCATAATGGGTGTTCTAGCGACAAGATCTTCTCTGTTATTGGTGTCCAATTGAGGGACCCTCCTCTGTGATTGGTGTCTCAGTAACTGACCCTGCTAAGGCATGGGTGCTCTAGTCACTAGTCCCCTTCTGTTATGGGTGCCCTATTGACAACCCTTCTACAGTTATGGATACCCCAGTAACTGGTTCTCTTCTGTGATGGCTTCTCCAGTGACTGAACCTACTAAATTATGTGTGCCTAATGACAGTTCCTCTTCTGGGTTTGGTGCCTCATAGACTGGCCCTACTTTGCTATCAGTGTTCCAATGACAGTCTCTCCTCTGTAATCAGTGCCACAGTGACTGGCCCTCTTCTGTGGTAGGTAAATCATTATCCTTTTATGTGATGGGTGCCCCATTTGAATGCCCACCGACTGTGACCGATGTCCCAATGAATGTTCACCTGTGTAATGGGTGAAGCAGTTACTGGGTCTACTTTTTGATGAGTGTACAGTGACTGGTCTTTCTCGTGATGAGTATCCCAGTTACTTACTTACCTATCTGATAGGTGCCCCAGTGATTAGTGATGGATGGCTAGCTGTCTTCCATAATTGGTACCTGAGTGACTGGTCCTCTGTTGAAATGTGAGACCAAGTGACTGAACCACCTCCATAATGGATCCACCAGTGACTAGTTTACATCTGTGTTGGTTGTCCCAGTAACTGGCCCTACTACAAAATGAGTGCCCCAGAGACTCACTCTCCTCTGTGTAGCCATCTCAGTGATATGCCCTACTTTATAAGAGGTGTTCCATTTACTGACTCTTCTGTAATGAGTACCACAGTGACTATCCCTCCTCTGTGATGGATTCCATTAGACACTGGTCCTCCACTGTCAAGGTTGCCTCGGTGACTACTCGTTCTCTGTGATGGCTACTCCGATTACTGAGCTTCCTCTTGATTAATATTCAAGTGACTAGGCCTCCAACTGTGATTTGTGCGCTAGTGACTGGCTGGCATCTGTTTCAGTGACTTAGTGATTAGTCCTCTTTCAAATGGGTGCCCCAGTGACTGGAAATCCTGTGATGTGTTCCTCAGTGACTAGTATTTCCATATAATAGGTGCCTCAGGGGTTGATTTTTCTCAGTGGGTGCCAGAGTAACTAGCCCTCCTCTGGGATGGGTGCCTCAGTGACTAGGCCTCCACTTTGATGGGTGCAGTAGTAAACTGGCCTCTTCTTTTATGTCTGCCCAACAACTGGCCATCCTATGTGATGGCTGCCCAGTGACCTGCTCTATTTTGTTATGGGTGACCCAATGACTGAACCCCTTTTGTTATGTATGCCTACTGACAGGGACATCTGTGTGACCAGCATCCTAGGATATGGCTCTCATCTGGCATGGGTGCCTCAGTGACTGGCCCTCATCTATATTTTGTGACCCTGTGACTTGCTCACTTCTGTGATGGGTGGTTCAATGACTGGTTGTCCTCCATAGTGAGTGTGTCCAGTTGACTGGTCCTCTTCTGTATCACAGTTAGTGGCCCTCCTTTGTGATTGGTGCCCCACTGACTGACCCTTTTATGGAATAAACTCTTCAGGAACTTACCATCCCCTGGGATGTGTGCCTTAGTATCTGATCCTAATCAGTGATGAGGGCCTCAGTGACTGATCTCCTCTGTGATGGTGCTCTAGAGAAAGGTCTTCTCTGTAATGGATGTACCAGTTACTAGCCTTCTTCTGTGATGGGTGACCCAGTGATTAATCTTTTTCTTTGGTGAGTATCCCTATGTCGGGCCCTTCTTCCTGGTGGGAATTCCAATGACTGTGTTTCTTCCTTACACTGGTACCCCAGTGATTGGGTCTCCTTATAATTTTTGACCCAGTGACTGGCCTTTATGGGTGATGGGTGATGGGTGCCCCAGTTACTAGTCCTCCTCTGTAATGTGTGTAATGGTGAGTAGTCCCACTCCATAATGGGTGACACAGTAACAGGGCCTCCTCTGTAACTTGTGCCCCAATGACTGGCCATCCTCTGTGATGGGTTCCCCAATGACAAGCCCTCTTCTGTGATGAGTTTCCTTGTAAGTTGGTCTCCTACAAAATTGGTGTCCCAGTGACTAACTCAGGCCCTCCTCTGTGATGGGTGCCCAGAGAACTGGTCTCCTCTTTGATGGGTGCCCCACTGACTGGGCATGATCAGTGATTGGAGATCCAGTAAGTGACACAGTCACTTACCTATTGACCTACTGTTTTCTGCTTTGGTACCACAACACACCATTAAGAATGCCCAAATTTCTGGGCATTTTGTATAATAGGTGGCCCTGTGATTGTCCCTCTTCTTTGATGAATGTCCAGTGCTTAGAAATCGTCCATAAAAGGTGCTTTATTGACTGAAACTCCTCTGTGCTTGGTCCTCCGGTGACTGGTCTTCCTCCAGATTGGATGCACCAGTGACAAGTGCTTATCTGTGACATGTGTTCCAGTAATTAGGCCTCCTCCTAATTGGTATCCCACTGACTTGCTCTCTTCTCTGATGGGTTTCCCAGAGACTGTCCCTCCTCTGTGAAAATTAACCCAGTGAATTATCCTACTTAGTGATGGGCGCCCCAGTGACTGGGACTACTCTTTGACTTATGGTCCAGTGAGTGATCTTAATATATGATGGGTGCCCCAGTGAGTAGCCTATCTCTCTGGTGAATGTCACAGTGACTGTGCCACCACCAAAAGAGTAAGGAAGCCCAAGTGACTGGGCTTCTTCTCTGATTGCTTACCCAATTAATGGTCATACTCTTTGATGATTGTCACAGTGACTAGCCTCTTATACGATAGGTGTCCTAGTAAATTGACCTTCTGCAAATGGTAGTCCCAGTGACTGCAACTCCTAAGTGATGGATAACCCAGTTTCTGGTCCTCCTCCTTAATTGGTGGTCCACTAATTGTTTATCCTCTGTGATGGGTGCACCAGTGACTAGACTTCCTCACTGATGTGTGCTCCAGTGATTGGTCCTTCTCTGAAGTGGTTGTCCAAGTGATTGGCCCTCTTCCATAACAGATGTTCCAGTGAACGTCCTTCCTTTCTTATGGGTGACATACTTAATTGCCCTCCTCTATCATGGGTGTCCCAGTGACTAGCATTCCTCTGTGGGAGTTGTCTCCATGACTGGCTCACCTTTGTGATGAGTTCTTATGTCACTGAACTTCCTCTTTAATGTGTGCCCCAGTAACTAGCCCTACTCTATGATGGGAGCCACAATGACTGGGCCTTCTCCAAGATGTTTGTCTCAATAACTGGCCCTCCTGCATAATCGGTACTCCAGTGACTAACTTTCTACTGTTATGACTGCCACAGTTACTAACCCTCCTCTGTGATTGGATATTCAATTGACTACATATCATCTATAAGGGTTGACATTATGACCGACCTGACACTATGATGGATTCCCCAATCAATATCCCTCCTTTGTGATGGGTGTCCCAGTGACTGGCCCACCTCTGTTTTTGGTCCTTTGTGAATGACTCTCGTCAGTTATAGATCCTTTGGTGACTCAACTTCTTCTATAACGGGTTTCCCAGGGTCTGGCCCTTCTCTGTTTTTGGTGTTCCAGTGACTTGGCATCTTTTGTAAAAAAAATAATAATAAATAAAAAATAACCCCAGTGACTTATTCTCCTCTCTGATGGATGCCCCAGTTACTGTTTCTCTTCTGTGATAAGTGCCTCAGAAAAAAATCCTCCTCTGTGATTGTTAGTAAAGAGACTGGTCCTTCTCTGTGATGGGTTCCTTAGTAACTACCCATCCTCTATAATGGATGCCACCGTGACTAGCTCTCTTTTGTAATGGCTGTCACAATAGATAGCCCTTCATTGTTAGGGGTGCCCCCTAGACTAGCAAGCCTGTGTGATGGCTGCTCCATTCCCTGGTCTTCCTTTCTTATGGGTGTCCCAGTGAATACCCCACCTCTGATGTGTACCAAAGTGACTAACCATTCTCTGTTATGGGTACCCCAGTGAAAAGCCCTCTTCTGCCATGGTTGTTCCAGTGACTGTCTACTTCTGTGATGGGTGCATCAGGGACTATCTCTCCTCTGAGATGGGTGTCCCAGTTTCCAGTCTTCCACAGTGTTGGTTTACCGAGTGACTGGCTTTCCTCTGTGTTGGGTGCTCCAGTGACTAGCTCTCTGCTTTGAGTGGTGCCTTAGATACTGGCCTCCCTCTATGATGTATGTTCCTGTGAAAAAACTACCTCTTGATTGGTCACCCAGTGACTTTACCTCCTCTGTAATGGGTGGTCTTGTGTCTGGCCCTTCTCTGATTTAGGAACATCCTCGGTGATGCATGGTTAAGAGACTCTCTCTCTCTTCTGTGACAGCTGCGTCATTGACTGACTATCCTCTGTGATGCCTGCCCAAGTAAAAAGCTTTCCTCTTTGATGGATGACCAAGTGATTGATTCTTCTAGATAATGGATTTCCCAGTGACTAGAACTCCTCCATTTTAGGTGAACCAGAGACTGGACCTCCACTGTGATTGAGACCCAGTGACTAGGTCTTTTCTAAATGGTTGCCCCAGTGTTTGGGAGTGCTCTGTTATTGGCATGCCAGTGACTGGCTCTCTTCATTGATTGGTGACTCTGTGACTCTCCCTCATCTGACTTGGCTGCTTCATTGACTAATCCTCCACTGTGATCTCTTTCTTGGTGAAAGGCTCTCCTCTGTATTTGGCTCCAGTTACTGGCCCACATTTGTAATGGATAAACCAATGACTGGCCTCCTCTGTGATGGGTGATCCTGTGAATGACTCTCCACAGTGATGGATGTCCTAGTGATTGGCCTCCTCTGTGGTGGGTGTATCAGTGACTGACTTCCTCTGTAAAGAATGTCCCAATGACTGCCTCTCTTCTGTTATCTGTGCCCCTTTGATTTGCATATTCTCTGATAGGTGCCCCAGTGGCTGTCCCTCTTCCATAATTTGTGACCCACTGACTGACACTCCTCTGGGATGGGAGCCCCAGTGAATAGCCAACTTTGCCTTGTGATGGGTGTCCTAGTGATAACCTACTCCAAAATGGTTGCCCTAGTGACTGATTTTTCCAGTTGTGGGTGCCCTGTTTGTGCTTCCTCCATAACTGATGTCTCAATTACTGTCTCTCCTCTGTGATGGTCGCCTTAGAGAATAGTCCTGTTCTGTGACATGTTCTACAAAGACTGGCCCTTTTCTGGACTGGGTGCCACAGTGACTACATGTTCTCTGTGATGTGTGGTCCAGTGATTAGGTTTCCTATTTGATGAGCAATCCAGTGATTATCCTTCCTCTGTGATTGGTGACCCAGTGACTGGCCTTGCTCTGTGATCAGAGACCCAATGATTGACCCTCTTTCAAACGGATACCTCAGTGACTGGGCCTCCTAAGTGACTACCTGGAGCCCCCAAAGCTTCCTCAGTGACTAGCTGTCCTCTGTGATGAGTGCAAAAGTAGCTAGCCCTCCTCTGTTGTGGGTAACCCAGTGAATGAACCTCCTTTGTGATCAGTATCCATGAGACCAGCCCTTTTTATCGTGGATGTTCTAGTAATTAGTCTTCCTCTGAAATGGGTACCTGGTGACTAGCTCTCATCTATATGGTTGTTCAAGTGATTGGATCTCTACCATAATGGGTGTCCTAGTGACTGACCCTTTTCTATGATGGTTGCCAAAATGACTTGTCCTCCTCTATGATGAGAGACCTAGTGACAGGACCTCCACTGTGATTGGTGGCCTAGAGATTATGCCTTCACCATAATGGTTACCCAAGTGACTGGTTTTCCTTTATGATGGGTGCCACCAGAGGCTAGCCCTGTTCTGTAAATAACGTCTCACTGACTGATCTTTCTCTATGATGGGTGCCTCACTCGGTAAATTTCCTCAGTGAGTACTGCCCCAGTGACTGGGTCTCCTACATAATGTGTTCTCCAGTGACAAGTCCTCCTCCATAATGAGTTCCCCATTCACTGGTGATACTATGTGATGGTTTTCCAGGTGACACTGTCTCTTCTGTGATGGGTGCCACAGTGAGTAGCCTTTCTCTTGATGGGTGCTCCAATGACTTGCCCTTCTATATATGTGTAACAGAATTGGGCACTCCTCTTTGATGGGTGCCACAGTGACTGGCCCTCCTTCATAATGGGTGTCCTAGTAATTAGCCCTCCACTGTGATGGGCGTCCCAGTAAATGAGTCTATTCCTAATGGGTGCTCCAGACTCAAGCTTTACTTGGCAATGGGTTTCCTAGTGACTAGCCCTCTTATGTGATGAGAGTCCCAGTGACAAGCCCTCCCGCATAATGGATGCCCAGTTACTGACCCTCCTATGTGATAGGTGCCACAATGACTAT
Source organism: Carlito syrichta (assembly GCF_000164805.1). Lineage (NCBI taxonomy): Eukaryota > Metazoa > Chordata > Mammalia > Primates > Tarsiidae > Carlito > Carlito syrichta. Next base: position 23,831 of record NW_007172177.1, on the reverse strand, counting down.
CCTTTTTCTGTGATGTGAGTCTTTGTGACTGGCCCTTCTATGATATGTGTGACACAATGATTGTCCCTCTTCTAATGGTTGCCCAAATGTCTGGGCATCCTCGGTGATACCTGCCTTAGTAACTGCCTCTCCTTTCTGATGAGTGCAAAAGTAACTAGCCTTTTGCTGTGATGGGTGTCCCTTTTACTGGGACACCCTATTGTGCGCTCCAGTGACTGACAGTCCTCTGTTATCAGTGCCTATGTGACTGGTCAACTTCCATAATAGATACCCTAGTATAAGCCCTGCTCTGTGATGGGAGCCCTAGTGACTGACTGTCCTCTGCATTGGGTGTCCCAGTGACTAGTTTCCCTCTGTGATGGGTGTCTTGGTGACTGACTCTCCTCTGTATTGGTTGCCCCAGCCTCTGTATTGGTTGTCCTCTTCCATTGTGGATGCCCAAGTTACTTGCTGTTTTCTTGAATGATTGCAACAGTGATTGGGCCTCCTCTACCATGGGTGCCCAAGTGACTCATCCCACCCATATGGGTGTCCCACTTACTGGGCCTCCTCCATAATGTGTTCCTCAGTGACTGATAACTTCTTTGTAATCAGTTTCCCAGTGACAGGACCTCCTCTGGCAATTTATATCTCAGTGACTTGACGCCCACTCTCTTTGGTGCCCCAGTGACTTGTCAGAAATAATTTGTGCCCCAAGGACTAGCCCTCCTATGTAATGAATGTCCCAGTGACAGGATCTTCTACATAATGGGTGTACCTGTTATATGGTCTCCTGTTTGAATTGTGCCCCAATTGCTGACATTCTATATAATAGGTGCTACAGTGAATAGCAGTTTTCTGTAATGTGTGTCTCAATCACTGGCCTATTCCTAAATTGGCGCCCCAGTGAATAGTCATCTATGATGTGTGCCCTGTTTTTTGGATCTCCTCCATAAACCAGAGCTTACTTAGGGCTTTGATGGGTACCCAAGTGACTGGACCTTATCTGTAATGTGTCTTACAGTGAATAGACCTTCTCTATATTAGGTACCCTTTTGACTTGGGTTGCCTCTGTGGGTTGGTGCCTCAGTGACTGGACCTCCTCCAAATTGAGTGCCCCCATTGACTTGCCCTCCTCCATTCCAGTGACTGATGCTTCTCCATAATTGGTGTCCCAGTGATTAGCTCTCTTTTTTGATGTGTGTCACAATGACTAGCTCTCCTCTATGATAGATATCTCTGTGAATGAGCCTCCTCCATGATGGGTATCCCAGTGACTGGCCATTCTCTGTGATGAGTGACTCAGAGATTACTCCTCGTCGGTTAAAAATGCCTAAGTGTTTCTTTTCTCTCTGTGAGGGATGCCGCAGTCACTAGATTTCCTTTGTGATTACTGCCCCAGTGACTGAGAGTCCTATATAATGGGTGCCCCTGTGACTAACCCTCCTCTATATGGGTGCTTCAGTGACTGAGTCTCCTCAAAAATTTGTAACCCAGTCACTGTCTCTCCTCCATAAACAGGTGCTGTAGTGACTAACCCTCCTCTGTGATGGGTTTTCTGGTAACTGGTCATCATTCACAATGGGTTCCTGAGTGACAAGTACTACTTTGTGATGGGTGCTCCAGTGACTGATCTTTCTCAGTGACAGGTGCCCCTGTAACAAACCATTCCCTGTGACAGTGGCCCAAGTGACCAGTCACCTTTGCAAATGGGTGCCCAGTTCTGTGATGGGTATCCCGATGACTGGGTCTCCTTTATAACAAGAGCTTCAGAAACTGAACTTCCTCTGTAATTGTTGCCCTAGTGACTGGCCTTCTTTGATAATGGGTGACACATTGACTATCCCTCCTCTATGATGGGTGCTCCCAGTGACTGGCTCTTCTTTCTGATGCATGTCTTTGTGAATGGCCTTCTTTTGTTATTTGCACCATATTGATTGGCTCTTCTCTGTCATGTGTACACCAGTGACTACCCATCATCTGTGATGAATGACGCTGTTACTGGCTATCCTCTGTGATTTGTGTCCCAGTTAACAGATCTCATCTGTGATAGTTGCCCCAGTGACCGGCCCTACTTTGTAAGCAATTCCCCATTGCTTATCCCTCCTTCAAATTGGTACCCCTGTGTCTGGACTTCCTCTGGAATGGGTTTTCAGTTATTAGGGCTGTTCTGTGATAGGTGTCTCAGTGACTGGCCCTCCTTAGGGGTAGGAGTCTCAGTGCCTGACTCTCCTCTTTGATGGTTGCAAAAAAGTGAATAGCCATTCTGTGTTATAAGGCCAGCATCTGGGCCTTATCTTAATGGGTGTCCCAGTGACTAGCACTCCTCTATGATAGGCACCTCAATGACAGACTCTCCTCTGTAATGGACTTTCTAGTGACTTGCAAAACTTTTTTGATGATTGTCCCAGTCAATAGCTCCCCACTGAGAGGGTGCCACAGGGAGTAGCCTTCCACTGTGATGGGTGCCCCATTGACTGGCCTGCCTCTATAACATGATTTCTTGTGACTGTTACTCCACTGTGATTGGTCCCTCAGTGATTGACCCTCATCTATGAATGGTGGATCAGCGACAAGCCCTCATCCTTAATGGATACCCTAGTGATTAGCTCTCCTCTGTGATGTGTGTCTAATAACTGGGTCTCCTTTATAATGAGAACTTCAGGAACTGAGCTTCCTCTGTGATTGTTGCCCTAGTAACTGGCCTTCTTTGGTAATGGGTGTCCCATTGACTAGCCTTCCTCTATGATCGGTGCCCACAGTTACTGGCTCTTCTTTCTGATGCATGTTTTGGTGAATGGCAATCTCCTCTGAGATGAAGGTAGCAGTTACAGCCTCTCCTCTCTGATGGCTCCCTCCCTCAATAACTGGGCTTCCTCCACAATGGATGCCCCACAACTGAACTTCCTGTGTGATGGGTGCAACAGTTACTTTCCTTCCTCTGTGGTCAGTTACCCAGTGATTGGGCATCTTCCATTTGGTGCCCCAGTGACTGGGCCTCCCTCATTATGAGTTCCTTATTGACTTCTTGTCTTCTATGATTGGTATTCAGTGATTAACCTTCCTCTGTGGTAGAAACTCCGTGACTATGCCTCCTCTGTGATGGGTGCCAGTGAGTCTAGCCCTATTCTGTGATGGGTACCAGTCATGGTGCAGGTCTCCTCTGTGGTGGGTGCTAAAGTGACTGTCTCTCCTCTCTGATGGAATACTCAGTGACTGGACCTCCTCCTAATAGTTACTCCAGTGTCTGGTCCATTTCTGTGATAGAAGACTCAATGACAGACTTTTTCTGTGATGTGTGCCCCAGTGACAGTTTATACTGTGATGGTAGTCACAGCAAACGATTCTCCACTGTGGGGGGTGCCATCGTGGATTGCCTTCCTCTGTGATGAACACCCCTTGACTGACACTATTCTGTGATGGGTGTCAAAGTGACTGGCCCTCCTTTGTGATGAGGACGCAATGATTGGTCCTCCACTGAGATCACTGTGGATCACTTACCCAAATCCAACATGAATGTCCTAGTAATTAACCTTCCTTTGTGATATGTGCCCCAGTGACTGACTCTTTTCTGTGATGTCTGTCCCAGTGACTGTCTCTCTTCTCTGATGGATGCTCCAGTGACTAGGCCTCTTCTCTTATGAGTGTATCTGCACCATACCCTCTTTTTTGATGGGTGCTGCAGTGACTGATCCTCCTCTGTGATGAGCCATTGCATAGGGGTGACTAATCATCCTCTGTGATCAGTGGCTCAGTGACTGGTTCTCCACTGTGACTGGTGCCCCAGGGACTGTCCCTTTACCAAAGTGGATGCCACAGTGCTAGTCCTTCTCTGATGTTTGTAGCACCTACAGGGCCTCCTCCATAATATGTGCTTCAGTGATAAGGCCATATTTCTGATGGGTGTGCCAGTTACTGAGCTTCCTCCATAATGTGTTCACCAGTTACTCAGCCTTCTCTTTGAATGGTTCCCCCGTGACTTGCCTTTCTATTTGATGAGTGCCTCAGTGACTATCGCTCCTCTGTGATGGTTGTCAAAGTGAGTTGGCCTCTTCCATAATGGATGCCCCAGTGATTGAGTTTCTCTGTGATTGTTGACTTGAGTGGCCACTCTCTGTTATGGGTGCCCCAGTGACTAGCCTTGTTCTCTGATTGATGTCCTAGTAACGAAATCTCCTTCAAATTTGGTTCTCAGTGACTATTCTTTCTTTGGGATGGGCGCATCTGTTTCCAGGCCTCCTCCATAATAGGTAGTTCAGTGACTGGTCCTTCTTTTTTTTTGGCTGTTGCAGTGTCTGGTCTTCCTCCATAAAAGGTGTTCTTTTGACTGAGCAACCTCTGTGATTTGTGCCACAGTGATTAGTGCCACAGTGATTGAGCCACCTCTGTGATTTGTGCCACAGTGATTAATCTAAGTGGATTACCCCAGTTACTAAACTTCCTCTGTGATGGGTGTTTCAGTAACTGTACCTCCTCCATAATTGATGTTTTAATGAATAATCTTTTTCTGTTATGGGTTCCCCAGCGACAGGCTTTCCTCTGTGATGGGTGTTCGAGTGACTAACTCACCACTGGTATATTTGTTCTTATGACTGGGGCTCTTCAATCATAGTTGTCACAGTGACTGTCCCTCTTACATGTAAAGTGCCCCAGTGGCTGATCATTCTCTCTCATGAATGCCCCAGTGACAAAGTTTCTTCTATGATTACTGCTCCAGTTACTGGGTCCCCTATATAATGGGTCTCACAGTGACTAGTCCTCAATTATAGGTGCCCTAGTGACTTGCTATACTCCTTGATTATTATCCCAGTAAAAGGCTGTCTTCTGTGATGGGTGTCACATTGAGTAAACTTCCTCTGTGATGACCTCCTCAGTGACTGGCCCTCCTATAAAATATTTGACCCATTGTTAGGCACTCTTCTGTGATGTGGTTTCCCGTGCTTGGCCCACTTCTGTGATGGGTGCCCCAATGACTGGGCCTCCTCCATAATGGGTGCCACAAGATTATTACTCCAGAGTGATGGGTGTCCCAGTAACTTGATCTAGTGCAAAATTGATGTCCCAGTCACAAACCTTCCTTTGTGAGGAGTGTCCAAATGACTGCCCTACTCAATGATGGGTGCCCTAGTGACTGACAATCACTCTGTGATGGGTGTCCCATTTAGTGGCCCTTCTCTGTGATGTGTGTCCCAGTTACTGGACATTTTCTATAATTTTTTTAATTGAGAAAGGAAAATTTATTGAGAGGACTGAAAACCTCCCATGGTGGGAGGGGACCTTAAGGGTTTTCTGATTTGAAGCTGAAACCTGGTGCTTATATAGCTCTAAAACTGAGCTGATTGGATAGCACTAACTGAGAAATAATTGGTCATTTTTCTATGTTAGCAGTGAGTACTTAAGCTCTTACTTGAGAGGCTCATATGTAGCATGTTTACCAGAGTGAGTGTATCTGTTTGAGAGACCTGCCAGAAGTTTGCTACATTGCTACTGGAGGACATACTTTGTCTGTCTGCCTAGCTTTTCTTTAGCTGTCTCCTCTCTCATTTCCCCCTCTGGAGTAGTAACTGGAACTGACCTTAGGGAGTAAAGATGATGACTCGTCTGGCTACTTAACCTGGCGGGTGCTCTAAGTGTCCTTATTAAAAAGAAGCTACAACACAAGGTTCCATCTGTATCACCATTTGGAGTTTGATGACCGCTAGGTTAGAAGAAATATATTTTACAAGGAGGCTAACTATACAAGGACTAAACACAAGCAATACAACAAAAGGAGATATTAAGGGAAAAGCACTTGTCCATATACTGGAAAACCTAGAAAGGATAAAAAGTATTGTAACCAACTGTGTGCTGAACCTGCCTGTTCTTTTGTTATATGTATAGGTTCTACAGGTATGATGGTTAGAATTCTAGGAACAGATTTGTGCTCTGTAAAAGTTAGAGATAATATTCCTGGAAAATGTCATAGTATGGAGACTCATATATACCTTAGACTCATATATTCCACTGTGCTGACACAGTAGAACAAGGTAGCTAAAGGGACTGGTGTTATGATAACAGGTGTCAGTGCAATTCACCAAATTCTAACAATTTGATGTATTCATGGTTGACCAGACTATCCAATGTTTTTTCAATTATGGCTATATACCATCCAGTTGTTATAGGAACTCCACTACAGACTAGAGGCCATGATCCCCCTTATTTTTGTGGAACAGAGTTATATTCAAATACTCTGGGGAAATTAATTTCATCCAAGATTTTTCTAAGTGCAACTGGAAGAAGAGAAAAGGATTTAATCACACCTTGGCCACTTCTCCAAACTTAATTGGGGCCTTTTTGACTCAGAAAGTTTCTGGTTAAGTTTCACTGCTTTTTGCAGGGCATACCAAGAACCATTGAGATTTCCTATCTGTTCAAGAGAGAGTGGTAGAGCTATTGGGAAGAGTTATAGAAGGTCCCTCCTATGGGTATATCCAACAGTTTGAATAATTACCCTGTAGAACCACATAAGTAATGGAGAGAGAAGGGGGATGCTTATAGGAAGCTAGGGCCAATTGATAATGAAAATATGTAGTAAAATAGATTTGGCATTTTGCTCATTCACATGTGGGAAACTTCTAGCGAAGAAAACAATTCCATGGGTGCTCAGGATTAAGGGGTCCTTGACAGAGAGGTTTAATGGTGCAAATTAAGACCTAAACAAAGGCAGCAAGTATTCCTGGGAATATCTGCATAAATACGGTAAAGAATTGCAGTTTTCTGTACATGTAGATTTAATGTCAATGCGTTAAACCAGCAAGTGGTGTAAGGCGTGCTGTTGTTTGTGTTTTTTTCATGATGCCAGTAATGCATAAAGTGCATTTGCAGATATGCAGTTGTCTTACTTTTATTAGGAAACAAAGTTGTTGTTCATGGACTCTACTTACTCCACTTGTTTTAAAATATTAGATGGCTTTTGTTTAAATTTTCAATTCTGGAAATTTATATCATGCTTCTCTGGGCAGTACAGCACTGGGTGGGGGTGGGGGATATTGTTCATCATGTAAGAATTTATTTTCAAGACCTGAGAAAAAGTTTTTCTTTTTATAGAAATGTTCTCATTTTTCCACAGGAATAACCTCCCCACTGGTCTAATATTAGCTATTTTTTTTTATTTTGGAGGTACAAGGGGAAGTGGTACAAGGGGGAGCCAATCTGTCCCCAACGACGTACCCATCATTGCTCATCTGAAGCACTTTGCTGCCAAGCTGTGTCGTCCAGACCCATGTCTTCCTGGCTAGTCTCCCTGCAGATCACCCTGAGATTCTCTGCCATGGACTCAGACATAGGTTGGGCATGGAATTGCCATTGCTCAGTGGCATCCGTGGGTTCACATAGCTTTTATTTAAAAAGAAAAATGTGTTATAATGAACAAGAAGTACAAATTTTTACTGAAACTGGAACAGTTGACAAAATATAGCTAAACTTAACCTTTAAGGGAAATAAGAAAAAGGCCAAAAAAAGCCCGTGAGTGGGAAGTCCAAGACTGGCTTGGGATAAACAACAAGATAACTTCATCTGAGCGTGAGTATCCTCCAATTCCTCTCAGGAGTCTGTCTGTCATCACTCTCTGATCCTTCTCCCTTTTGGAACACTTGTCAAACCAAATGGCTTCTTCCTTTATTTTGTTGATGTAAGCAAGCTCAATAGTACTCCTGTGGACATGATAGAAAGCCAAGAGGAAAGTTTGCAAATTTCATACAAGGGCAAAAGTTCAGGTATTAAATCCGGCATACTGGTCATCATCCATGTGGTGTCAACACACATGATGGCAACTTGAATGAAATCAGAACTGCCACCAAATGTAATCTGTAGTGATGTCAATGTTCTTAATTTCCTACACTAAGTTATCAATGTGGCAGACTGCATTTTTGAACTCCCAATTTTCAAAACACTAAGAGGATATTAAAGAGTGTAGAACAAAACTTTAACTGAGAAGACTTGGCATAGGAAGAAACACTGACGAGATCTTCTGGGACCTTACCGTGGGGCACAGATGAACAGAAGAAATGTTAACATGTCAGAGAATATGACAGGTGAAAGAAGGCAAAGGTAAGAAAAGGGTGTTCTAGCCGCATGGCTAACGCCATCATGTTCAAGAAGTCTGGGCAGAGAGGGAAAAATCAAGGGGAGAAAAAGTGTCATATAACACAGTAGCAAAAAGTAAAAGAAACACGCTAAAAATATTGTTTTTCAAGCTTTCTTTGAGTATTCTAGATCCTCCATATTTCCATAAAGACTTAATTTTTTATTTAAAAGTTTTACTTATTTTAAAATATATTTTTATTTATTTATTTTATTTTTTATGATCAATATTTTTTATTTTGATATTGTGGGGGTACAGTTAAGGATTAGGTATACAAATATACTTCATTCACGCCCCCTTGTTGATAATAGGTGTCTCCCCATCCCCAGACAGATGTTTACTACCATTAGTCTCATCCCCCCCATAGTTTCCCACCACTGTCAGTCATTTTCTTATGGTAGTGTGTTGGATGATCAAGGTCCACTATATGAGTTAGAATATGTGATATTCAGATCTTTGTTTCTGTGAAAAGTCACTCAGTATTATAGACTCTAGCTCCATCCAGGTTGCTGTGAAATTCATGATTTTGTTCTTTTTTATGGCTGCATATTATTCCATCGTATATATGTATCATATTTTTTTATCCCAGTCCTCTTTTGATGGGCAGCATGGTCGGTTCCAGGTTCTTGCTATTGTGAACAATGCTGCGATAAACATTTGTGTGCAGGCATCTTTTTTATAGAGTGATCTGAGTTCTACAAGGTGTATTCCCAGTATGGGGATTGCAGGGTCATATGGGAGGTGGATGTTTAGAGCTTTCAGGAATCGCCACACTGCTTCCCACAGAGGTCGCACTAGTTTACACTCCCACCAACAGTGTAGGAGTGTTCCCTTTTCGCCACACCTGTTGGGAGCCGGCCATGGAGGCCCACTGAGCATTAGGGATCAGGGAGGGTCATAGACCCCGAGACCGCTAGGACGTATTCGGGAGCCATAGACCCCATTTTCCTCCCCCTTTTGCCATGCAGCACAAAAACAACCTAAAGGAACTCTGCTGGCCTAAGCTGAAGGCTCTGTGACTGTGACAGGCATAGCTCACTCTAGAAACCTGTTTCCCATAAACTGTGGTTTCGGCTTAGGTATTAGACATAATTCAAATTCAGGTCATATTTGGGAGCCTTTTATATGGTACAAGCTTCTTTATAAGATTTAAAAGAATATTTGTAGAATTAGTATATACTTATGGAGAGCTGTTTTCAGCTTTTCAATGGTATAGATGATTACCAAGAGTGGCCCAGCACAGAGTTTGGGCTGGGCCACATTCCTGAGAGCCCAGCGTGTACTTTGAACTGGGCTGCATTCTTTTAGGCTGGCTTTAGCTACAGTTAATGTAAGGTCTTTTTTCTACCTATTATAGAAATTGAATTTATTTTATTCATAGAAGGCATTGTAGAATAGGTCATACTACGTCAAGAAATTCTGTTAGTTCAAGTATAATCAATCATGATATTTTTAGGTTTAATAAGAATATAGTTAACTTTAGAAATTTCATTGTCTCCATTTTCTACTCTTGTGGTTTTGGCCTTAGTACATTTACAGTTTATATTTGGAAGTTTTACTGCTGCTATTCAGCTTTATATATTAGAATTAGGAATTGGAAACTTTCATAGAAGTTAGGATAGATATATAGGACTTTAGAATAGTCATTTTGTTAAGAGATTGTAGTCTATTGTTCCAAAAAGTGACCCACCGTGAACCTTGGACTGGGCCACATCCTACAGAGCCCAGCGTGATCTTTGGACTGAGTCACATTCCTTAGGAATTGTTTTAAGCTATAACTAAGAACTTCCATAGCATTGTGTAAGTAGTATTAGCATAGAATGGAAAGGTAATAAAGTTTAAGTTAGTCATCATGGGTATTGAGTGAGCTTTAGAAGTTATTGATTATCAGAATATCATTAGGCTAGTAGGGACTGTTGCACTGCTTTTGAAGAGCATTAACTAGCAAAGGGAACAATAAGACAATCTTGGGGTTTGTCCCTCCTCACACCTAAGCATTTGGTGGGTGGGGGATGACCCTCCTGCACCTGGTTTTGTGTTCACGTGAAAGACTTATGAGACTGCCTGTGTAAAATTTGGGGATAAATACCTGCTGTAACTTTCAATACACGGCTTCTGCTCATTTCACTGAACAGTTGTCCACTTTCTTTCTTTCTCTTTCTTCCACTTTATATCTATCCTTCCATCTTTCTTTCTTTTAATATCTATCCCTACAGATTCGCTGACGCCACCACATCTTCCAAAGGACTCCCCAAAACTTGCAGGGGCTGGCCCCCCGCACACACCCTCTCCAACAACTATTTTCTGAGTTATTGATAATTACCATTCTGACTGGAGTTAGGTGGTATCTCAGTGTGGTTTTGATTTGCATCTCCCTGATGATTAGTGATGTTGAGCATTTCTTCATGTGTCTGTTGGTTGCTCGGATGTCTTCCTTTGTGAAGTGTCTGTTCATATCTTTTGCCCACTTAATAATGGGGCTGTTTGTTTTTTCTTTTCAGCTCGTTTGAGTTACTTGTAGATCCAAGCTGTTAAGTCTTTGTCAGATCTGGAGTGGGCAAATACTTTTTCCCAGTCTGTAGGCTGTCTCCCTGCTCTCTTGATGGTTTCTTTGGCTTTGCAGAAGCTTGTGAGTTTAATGAGGTCTCACCTGTCTATCTTATCCCTTATGGCCTGTGGGTTTCGACTTTTGTTCAGGAATTGGATGCCAGTTCCAACTTCCATGAGGGTGTGTCCTTCATTTTCTAAGGTTCTTATGGTTCGATGTTTTACATTTAGGTCTCTGCTCCATTTGGAGTTAACCTTTGTGCATGGGGATAGGTAGGGGTCCTGTTTCAATCTTCTACATGTGGTCAGCCAGTTTTCCCAGCACCATTTACTGAATAGGTTCTCCTCTCCCCAGTTATAGGTGGTGGAGGCTTTGTCGAAGATGAGCTGGTTGAGAAATTGAGGTTTTGCTTCTGGAATCTCAATTCTATTCCATTAATCTATATGCCTGTTCCTATTCCAATGCCAAGCTGTTTTGATGATTGTAGCTTTATAGTAAAGTTTGAAGTCTGGTAATGTGACACCACCTGCTTTATTATTTATTTATTTTTTTGCTGAGGATTGTTCTGGCTATTCTTGGTCGTTTTGTTTCCATCTAAATTCCTGTGTTGTTTTTTTCTAGGTCTGAGAAGAATGTTGATGGTAATTTAATAGGTATTTCATTGAATCTGTAGATTGCCTTAGGTAAGATGGACATCTTCACAAAGTTGATTCTTCCATTCCATGAGCACGGGATATTTTTCCACTTGTTTGTGTCATCTTTGATTTCTTTGAGCAGAGTTTTGTAGTTTTCATTGTAAAGCCTTTCACGTCTCTGGTTAGGAAGATGCCAAGATATTCCTTTTTTGTGTGTCTATTGTGAATGAAATTGTGCTTATTATTTGGACTTTTGTTTGTTTACTATCGGTGTAAAGAAATGCGATTGTCTTTTGCACATTTATTTTATATTCTGAGAATTTGCTGAAGGCCTTTATCAGTGTAAGGAGGTTTTTGACAGATTCTCTTGGGTTTTCAAGGTACATGATCATGTCATCTGCAAAGAGAGATAGTTTGACTTCCTCTTATCCTATTTGGATATCCCTGACTGCCTTCTCTTCTCAGATTGCTCTAGCCAGGACTTCCAGTACTATATTGAACAGGAGGGGTGATAGGGGTATCCTTTTCTTGTTCCAGTTTTCAGGGAAAATGGTTCCAATTTTTGTCCAATTAGGAGTATTATGACTGTGGGTTTCTTGTAGATGGCTTTTACTACTTTGAGGTATGTTCCCTGTATGCCTAGATGTTCGAGGGTTTTTATCAAGAAGGGGTGCTGGATTTTATCAAAAGCTTTTTCTGCATCTAATGATATAATCATGTGGTTTTTGTTTTGACATCTGTTGTTGTATTTAATTATATTTATTGTTTTACGAATGCTGAAGCAGCCCTGCATACCAGGGATGAAGCCTACTTGGTCATAGTGGATGATTTTTGAAATGTGTTGTTATATTCGGTTTGCTAGGATCTTGTTGAAAATTTTAGCATCTATGTTCATCAAAGATATTGGCCTGTAGTTCTCTTTTTTTGTTGGATC
>NW_007172177.1:1894-11412 GCF_000164805.1 Carlito syrichta | reverse complement strand
CAGCTTTTTGTTTCATTGATTTTTTGTATTGTCTTTTTGTCTTCTATGTCGTGGATTTGGGCTTTTATTTTGGTGATCTGGATTCTTCTGATGAAATTAGGGTTTTTGTGGTCTTGCTTTTCCAGCTGGCTTAGGCGGCTTGTTAGGCTGTTAATTTGTGCTCCTTCCATTTTTTTTCATGTGTATTTGTAGGGATATAAATTCCTCTCTTACTACAGCTTTTAAGGCATCCCAGAGATTTTGGTAAGATGTTTCTTCATCCTCATTTGTTTCCAGGTATCTTTTGTTCTCTGTTTTGATTTCATCATTGACCCAGGAGTTTTTTAGCATCATGCTGTTTAGTGACCATGCCTTTGTGGGTTTGGGGGGGACCTTGTTGGTGTTAATGTTCAGTATTATTCCACTGTGGTTCGAGAAGGTGCATGGTAGAATTTCGGTTCTTTTAAATGTGCTTATGATTGATTTATAGACAATTATGTGGTCTATCTTGGAATATGTTCCATGCGGTGATGAGTAGAATATGTATTCTCTGGTCTTTACATGGAGTGTTCTGTAGGTATCAATTAAGTCCATTTGGTCCAGAGTTACATTGAGGTTTCGAATCTCATTGCTGATTTTTTGTCCCGATGATCTGTCTAGGGTTGTGAGTGGGGTATTAAAGTTCCCAGTTATGATGGTGTTAGTCAATATCCTTCTTTAGTTTTCCTAGGAGTTGCTTTATAAAAGTTGGTGCACCTATATTAGGTACATATATGTTTAGGATAGATATTTCTTGTTGATGGAGTGAACCTTTTATCATTATGCAGTGGCCTTCTGTATCTTTTTAAATTTTTGATAGCTTAAATGTTATTTTGTCTGAAATTTGGATCGTGACTCCTCCTTTCTTTTGCGTTCCGTTTGCTTGAAAATTTCTTTCCCATCCTCTTACTTTGAGTCTGTGCATGTCCTTTGTAGTAAGATGGGTCTCTTGAAGGCAGTATATTGTTGCCTGGTGATATTTTATCCATTTTGCCATTCTATGTCTTTTCAGTGGTCCATTCAGTCCATTCACATTCAGGCTAATTATTGAAATGTGAGAGTTTGTCCCTATCATAGAGTTTTTATAGAGTTGTTCTTCCTCTTGGTTCATTGTCATCCTTTTTTGGGAGGGTTGGTTCATGTGTATTTTTTTCCTGTACTCTAGTGAAGAACGTTGTTCTTTTTTCCCCTTTTTTTCTTTGTTTAGTACTTTTTTAAGTGTTTCATGTAGAGGTGGTTTGGTGGCAGCGTAAGTTTTTAGGGTTCGGAAACTGGGAAAGATTTTATTTCCCCCTTGCTGATAAAGCTTTATCATGCTGGGTAGGTTATTCTTTGTTGAAATTGTTTATCTTTTAGGACTTTGAAGATAGGGCTCCAAGCTCTCCTAGCAGGCAGGATTTCTGTAGATAAATCTGCTGCTATTCTAATTGGTTTTCCTGGTAGGTGATCTGGCCTTTTTCTCTTGCTGCCTTTAGGATTTTTTCTTTTATGCCTACTTTGTTTAAGCGAATTATTATATGCCTAAGAGTTGGTTTTCTCATTTGTTTTCTTGCAGGAGTTCTCTGAATCTCTTGTGTTTGGGTTTATGCATCATTGATTAGATAAGGGAAGTTTTCTTCAATGATCTCATGGAAGGTTTGTTCCAGTGTGGTCTCTGTTTCTCTTTCTGCCTCAGGACGTACAATTACTCTTAGATTCTGTCTCCTGAAGTAATCACTCGTCTCTTGAAGTTTTTTTCTGTCTTTTTTTAGCTTGTTTTCTGTGTTTTTGAGAGTTTGGTTTAGTTATATATTTTGGTCCTCAAGCTCTGAGATTCTTTCTTCTGCTTGGGTAATTCTGCTTTCCATGCTTATCAGTTTGTTATTTATTTCATTCACAGTATTCTTTATTACTGTTATCTCAGATATCAGCTCCTTTCTAGTTTCTTCTCGAGTCTCCTCAATTCTTTTTAATCTCTTCATTAATGTCTTGATATCTAAGTTTGTAGCTTGAGACTAGTCATTCTGGGGGCTCGTCATTGTTTGCATTCCGAAGCCAGTTTTTTCAGTGTCTGCCCTCCCAGGAGTCTGAGAGAGACCCATGTTGTTCTTTTTTTTTTTTTTCTTCATTTGTGTAGATTTTTCTCTCTCCCCTTAGTGGATAAAATCCCTTGAGCTTTAATCTCCAGCCTCTCCCCTCTGTTTTGGTTGCAGGCAGCTAGCCTGCTGCCTGGGAGATCTGCAACACTTGTCTCTATTCAGTGTAGGGGAGGGAATTTGTCTCCTCTTTAATGACGTCAGTGTGAGAACCGAGGTGGAGGCTGATTGGTGGGCAGGGCAATGCGATGTAAATATGCCTTGAAAATGGTGGAGGTGGTAGTTTTACCTTTACTTTTAGGGACTCTCCTGTGAGTCTCTAGGCGGCACCAGCTGCACAGCTGGGCACTGGATCCAGGGTGCCAGCCAGCTGGGGTGGAGAGGGTAGGGCGTTCCCTCCTCTGGAGCTGGAAGCCTCTGATTGGCACCTTACACCAGCTTGGGGATCTGCTCCCTTACACAGGCTTGCAGTCGCACACTGAGTGCCTCAGCCAGGGTTGGCCTGGGGCTTCAGATCTCCAGAGGGCACCAGAGGGCAGGTGGTGGCTCTGGGTCCCTCAGGGCACTTCAGCCAGAAATGGGACTAGTATCTCTGAGGGGCGGGTGCCCAAACCCTCCCTGGGTGACCAGCAGGTTGGTGCTGGGTGCTGGTCCTGACGATGCAGCCAGGGAGTGAGCTGCGATTCAGGATTCCCCAGCCTGCCAGAATCACATATAGTGGAGCAACTGCAGTCAGGCTGCAATATCTGACCCTGAGTGGAATCAAAGTTCCCCAGGCCTCATACCAGTGTGGCTGGCGGTGGGCAGGGGGGTGCAGGAAGAAAAGTAAGGGTCTTTTGGGGAACTCACGTTTGGAGAAACTCACAGATCCATCTATGCCATCGCCATCTTCAGGTCAGGCCCCCTAAAATATATTTTTAAATTGATATATCATAGGTGTATTCAGGGGAAACCAAAAACACCAAGAATTTATTAATTTAAAAATGTGTATTCATTCTAACCTGCTTAAACTTCAGCCACCTTTAAAGTACTCTCTGTTTGATGCAATACACCTAGAAGATGCATTTTCTTTATTGAAAACTATTTTTATTATCAATTTTGATGCCTTTCAGTGTTTCTGCTATTTTTGTTTCACCTCTTCCACATTGGCAAATATTTTCTTTTGAAGACTTTTTTATCCAGGGCAACAAAATCACGTGGGGTAAGATTGGGTGAATAGGAATGGTGGCTCTTGGGGGTCATGGCATTTTTTTG
Source organism: Carlito syrichta (assembly GCF_000164805.1). Taxonomy (NCBI): domain Eukaryota; kingdom Metazoa; phylum Chordata; class Mammalia; order Primates; family Tarsiidae; genus Carlito; species Carlito syrichta. The sequence goes on along the minus strand of NW_007172177.1, from coordinate 8,065 downwards.
GTCAAAAACTGCTGAATATTCCATGTGGCGTGGACAGGTGTGCTCATATATCATCGATCATAAAATAGACAAACATGTTGAAATAACCTCCAAAAAAATTCACTGAAGCTAAATGCAGCCACTCACAACAGTACTAGCAGGTACACTGAGGCCATTGTGTTCCTATAACACTTACCTACAAGGGGCCTTGCCTCCAAACAATAATTCCTGCTTTCATTGGGCCCCCTTTTGTGTCGTTTTTGTTTACATGTGATTATTTAACACATCTACTTTATTGGTAAAAATTAAATCTATGTACTTTGGAGCATTCATCATCTTAACTATTTACTACCCCCTCAAAATCGCCTTTTTTGACACAGGGTAACTTTATTGAAGCAAAGAACTGAACATAAATTCAAAGGACTCCACTTCCATCATATCTTCAAATTTATATCTTCATTGAGAAATTGTGCAAGGCTAAGTTTATTTGTTTTTTAGTTCCGCTGTTTTAGCTTGCCTTGCTCATCTCATCTTCATTTCTGATTCTGGTTCTGGAACTTTTAGAGTCAGTCTTAGCAATCTGATATCTTCTATTCATCCTAACAAAGTTGTGACTTTTCTTTGTCCTCTTTTAGTGTTTTGTTGTATGGATTTTGAGTTTTGTGTTGCTTTTACATACTTGACAGGAGTTACTTATACATCACTCTTTTCATCTTCAGTTTGAAAAATAACTGTATTGGCATCCTGTACTTCTTCAACTTGGTCACCAAATTCTTTGATTCCTTTTTTCTAATTGAATATTTATTTTCTCCAAAGCTCTCAGTCATGTCCTATCTTTTACTTCTTCCAGAATCGTATTCAACAGAAACAGAAGATATTTTGTAAGGTTGTTCCTGAGTTCTAATTAATTCAATATTTTTATATAGACTCAAATTTCTGGTGTGCATGGACTTCTTAAGAGATAATTGCAAATTATTATAGCCAAATTGTCATGTACTGTTAAGGTTTGATAATTTTGATAATTTTTGACCTGGTGATTTAACCTACTTAGTCTTGTCAAATTTACAATTATTCAGCAACATTTGTGAAATCTAATTAAGCTAAAGGAGAGGATGTGGGACATTGGTCAGTGTTTGCAGAGTTGGAAGAAAGGTTTCTTAAAAGCATTCCTGATTTGTCCTGTTTGGATATGCAATTATGGAGAAGAACACACTCAGGCAATGTTGAAGTCAAGCATCATTTACAGTCACAGGATTGAACCATAAAAGAATAAGATGAGTAAGAATTCTGGTGCTGAACAAAAGTCCAGATAACACAATCTTGTCTGTTCCTTCTGCAGCTCCTGTCCTTACTTCAGATAACACACTAAATTATATTTAGAATACTATTAGCTGTAGCAATCTCTTCAACTTATTTTGGCTCTCGCTCATCATCACTGTTTATTTCTGTTCCTTCACGTTGAGGGGCTTTGACTTTTTGGTTTTAGATGGTTCAAACCCAAACATCATCAGTTCGACCAAGATTGCCTTTAAAACAGTTTTTTTTTATTGTGACATCATCAATTTGCAACACTGTAACAGGAAAATGCAAAGTGTTTACTTGCAAAATCATGATTCTGTTGTCCACAGCATCCCAAACACAAAACAGTCAGATTTCTTACTACAGGAAGAAATCACTTATTATTCCAAGAAGAATAAGTGACTCAATGATTCTGTTCATGGTTGCACTTATGCCTATTGAGATGGACATCTTATTCAATAGCTCATAGCACAAAATAAGACACTTCTGCAGTGCTTCAACGTCATTCTTCTCTATGTAGACTTCTTCAATTTCGAGTTGCTCTGTTTCTTTCAATAGATCTATTTTGGCGTCTTCTAATGCTTTTATTTCTTTTAATTCTGATGCCTGATTAAAATCCTGAAAGGTAATGCAATTTTCCAAAGCTTCTTTTGCTTCAATAAGCTTAACTTTTATTTCAGCCATGTTGAGTCATTTCTTCCTTGCTGCAGCTGGAGCATTAACACTAACTGTAATAATGGATGTCTTAATCTCTAATATAATTTCTGTAAAAATTTGAGTTGTCTTTTTATTACTTGTAATCATGTGAACTTGTCTCTCAACAAGGAAAAAAAACAGGAATATAGGGGTTGTGGGCAGAGTAAGAATCTCCTGTAAAATAGTCAGCAGTAATTTTCTTCCTCCTTCTTCACTGGTAACTAAAGACTTAATAATTAGAATCAATTGTTGACCTAAATTCTTTTGTCATCAAATTACCAATGTAGCAAAAATTCCCTTTTTGTTCTTCATTAACTGGAATGCCCTAGATGTAACTCAGTAAATAATATGCAAGCATAAATACAGGCTCTGCCAAAATCTGCTGTAAAAAATTCTTCACCTTCATCTCCTTTTGACTTCAAATATTCACATAGGACACACCAATTCAAAGCAAACATATGCCTGATAAAGTACCTGGCTAAGAGGCCCACAGCTTGCAGTAAGGAGCTCAAGTCTCTCAGAGAACAGTGCAGCTGCTCGCAGTCATTCTTTGTTGTGTTGTTCAACCTGTGGTCTGACCCTGAAATATTTTTAAACTGTTGTAATCTCAAATAAATTTCTAAATTGTTCCAAAGAACTTAGAACAGTGATGAGAAGACATGTGTGGGAAGGAGTTCCATCAGTTTGGCTACTATCTATAAGGTCTGGCATAAGTACTGCTACCACTCTCTGCTGATCATAATCCATGGTCTCATCGTCCGACTCCTCCAACTGGGCCTGGCTGTATCTGAACCAGATATGATTTAACACCTCTGTAAGCAAGAGAACCAAGGAAACTTCATACCTTTTGAGAACTGTTTTCTTGTCTCCAAGATGACTTTCAATTTGACTTGTCAGATAGTCCAAAAATAGTGTCCAGATAGTGAAGCAAGACAAGTAACCTTCCCAAGTAGGGTGATGAAATATGTACGTGAACAAAAGTGTCAAAGAAATCCACCACAGGAAATTAGAAGAAAGACTCAATTCTTCTTAGGTGAACACTCACAAAGAGCTGCAGAAAGTTGGTAAACTTTGCAATGTATTTGTCATTGAATTCTTCTAGGCTGCTTTACACTGCGTGGGTTTTGTTATTCTTGGTGGTTTTCTTCAAGAAGTAGAAAGTCTGTTGGAACAGTTATAGCACCTCCTCCATGATGGATGACCAAGTGACTGGTTATTTTCTTTGCTGGGTGCACCAGTGACAGGAACTCCTTTATGATTAGTGCCACAACGACTGGGCCTTCTCTACTATGGGTGCCCCAAGGACTGACCTTCTGCCATTATGGGTGTCTCAGTGGCTCAACCTCACATGTGATTGGTTCATTGACTGCCCCTCCAACATAATGGTTGCCCAGTGACTATTCCTCCTTTTGGATGGTTTTCTCAATAAGTGACTTCCTCCATAGTTGGTCCCCAGTGTTTGATGTTGAGCTATTTTGGATGCCAAAGAGACTAGCCCTTCTCAGCATAAGGTCTATGAGTGACTAGCTTCCCTCTGTGAAGGATGCATTTGTGACTTTTCTGCATATTTGAATGGTGCCCCAATGACAGATCTTGCTCTGTTATGGGTGCCCCAGTAACTGACCACCTTCTGTGATGCCAATCAAAGTAAATTACCCTTATCTATTCTGGTTGCACAGTGACTACTCCTCCTCTTAGGTACAGAAATGAATAGTAATTTGTGCACCAGTGTCTGACTCTCGACTATGAAAAAACGCTCCAGTGACTGATCCTTCTCTGTGATGGATGGCCAAGTGACTAGATCTTCTCTGTGATTGCTGCCTCAGTAACTGGTTCAACACATAATGGGTACCTCAGTGACTACTCCTACCCCATTTTTAGTGATGCAGACTTTTCAGATTAGCCTGGGCCTCAAGTGTGTCAGCTCAATGGGTTGGCAAACCTAACCCTGGGTGTTGTGATGGCAAGCCTAACGCCAAGGTGTTTCAGCTTCAATATCTTCTCTTATTCCATCAACTTTCCTGGTTCAGTTGGCTCCCTCAACTGAAAAGCCAGCCTCTGGGGTGCACGGCTTTTTGACTCTGATAATCTGCAGCTCTTCAGGTTGCAGTTCTTCAGGATTAAAGTTCTTGTTTAATGCCCAGGAAGATTGAGGGACACGGACAGCTGGAAGGTGAGTAAGCAGGATTTATTGAGGATAGAAAAACTCCCACAGCAGAAGGCGGCCCGAAGGGGTTGCCCATCTGGGGCTATAAACCTGGTGCTTATATTGTCTTAAGTTCACACCGATTGGCTAGCTCTAGCTGTGTGCTGTTGCTGTTCTGATTGGCCAGTATCAATGTAGGGACCAAATGGTGAGTTGATTGCTTGCTTTTCAATCCCAGTAGTAAGCTTGAGAGGTTTGCAGTGAGTTGTTTACCAACACTGAGCCTGTGAGGCCCACCAGGAGTTCTCCACATTGTCACCAGGGGACTCAACTGTCTGTCTGCCTGCCTAACCTTTTTCTAGCTATCTCCTGTCTCATTCCTCCATCTGGAGTAGTAACCCTAACTGCCAGTAGGGAGTGAGGATGATGACCGATTTGGCTACTTACTGCTGATCATGGACGAAGTATGGGAACAGCAGCTAGGGATCCTCTGGAGGGAGATTTAAAGGTCCGTGGTAGAAATTTCTATACAATGTTCCAACTGCATCACTACTTGGAGTTTGATGGCTTCTAGGTGAGAAGAAACAAACTTTACAAGAAGATTAACTATACATAAGAAAAACAAAAGGAGCTATGAAGGGAAGAAAAAACATATCCATATATTGGAAATCCCAAAAGGGTAAAAAATTGTAACAAACTGGGTTCTGAAAATGCCTGTTCTTATAAAGAGTCAATGATTTTGCTGTTTTATAACCTGTAGTCTCTTCTATTTGGGAGGAAGTTTTAATACGTGCTGGCAGCCAACATCTATAGCTACATGGCTGAGGCCTGTAAAGGTCCATCTGGAAGATCGCCTCTGACATAGGATATCAGTTATACCTATAATATTGGCGTGTGATTAGTGACCAGTGTGCATACATGGCAGTAAAACTTATAAGTAAATCTCAATACACCTGATGGAAAGTGCATAGCAGAATTATTTTTCTCTGTCTTTCTAAGTTTTATTTCTTTCTAGATATTTTTTAACTTTTATTTCCTGGTAGCCTGGGTAGTCAGCTGTTGTTCCCAAAAGCTGTTTCCCCTAGGGCTAAAATTAGAAACTAAATAGTTTTGTCGCCCTGCCCCTAGCCAGGCAGAAAGTTTTCTTTTGTTTCCTTAATTACCAAAACTCTGTCTGCTTCAGCCCATGGCCGCCATCTTGGCAGCCATGCATTTCCTTGTTCAAGAGTGTGACAGCTACTATTTGATTTTTAGAGTAGACTAGTTAGGATAAAATATATACACATACACTCATAGTTGCATAAATTTATGCTTGCTGTATTAATCGTTAAAAATATTAGGGGTCAGTGAACTTGGATTGAACTTAGAGTTAACTTAGAAAAGTTTTTTGTATTAATCAGGGTATAGAACAAAGAGTATAATATGAATGATTCATTGAACATTATGGAAAACACTTTGAACGATTTGTATTGAAATTTTGCACCTGTGACCTTAATGTAAGTACGGCAGGCATCATGGAATTCGAATTGTTTGCTTGGAAATTGCAGATCTCGTGGTGGTCTTGTGATGCATAGTTTGTAAAGCACGGAACTTGTACGCCCCCAGTAAGTGATTATCACACTGCTGGAGGGTATAGAAAACGGTATATAAGTTGGAAGGAGTTCGAATAAAATTTGGCTTCAGTCCTGATCAGACTGTTCCCAGAAGAACTGCCTCCGAGTGGTCTCTTCTCACCGTCCAGATTCTCTGGTGTGGGTCCTATCCCACCCTTGGTCAGTGCTGGTCACTGACAGCTTTGGCGCCCGAACCCAGACACCTGACTCTGGTAATTGCATATATATATATGTTCCCCGTTTGTTCATTCATCTTGTTTCTGGACAGACCTTGCCTTAGGGTGCTGCAGGCCCCCCGGGGTGTGCGGGTCGATAGGCAAGCAGAGTGGTTGTATAGTGTCGCCGACGGACTGCGTGACTTGTTATCACCATAAAAACAGCGATTCAGTTTTTGTAGAGATATTACTGTATATTGTGTATATTGTTTGTTATTACAGT
>NW_007172177.1:0-608 GCF_000164805.1 Carlito syrichta | reverse complement strand
ATGGCTGCAGCTTTTCAAGGAGAATCTATGAAACAGGTATTACAGAGACGACAAGGGCAGAATAATGCTTGTTTTAATTGTGGCCAAATTGGACATTATTCTAAACAATGTTCTTCCAAAAATGATTCATCAAACAAAAATAGGAATTATAATAACAATGGTGATAAAAGACCTGCTGCTCCTTGTCAACGTTGTGCTAAGGGTTTTCATTGGACTAGAGATTGTAAATCTAAATTTCATAAGGATGGTACTATATTATCCCTGCCAAATCAAGCTCAGCTGCAGGGAAACTTCCAGAGGGGCCAGTCCCAGGCCCCCAAAATAATGGGGACAAATTTTGTCAGCCACAACCAGAATTCTATCAACCTATTAACATCAGGGAATCCAATGAGGCAGAACCCATTCCCTCAAGGAACACAATAGATGGGTTCTTCTGTGCAACACCAGGCAGCGCAGGATTGGACCTCAGTGCCTCCACCTCAACAATATTATCATCTGACTCTCCTACTACTAAGATCCCCACAGGAGTTTATGGTCCACTTCCTGAGGGAAGAGTAGGATTAGTTATAGGGCGTAGTTCTTCCTCACTTAAAGAAGTTTCTGTAGTT
>NW_007172176.1:0-1064 GCF_000164805.1 Carlito syrichta | reverse complement strand
AATAAAGTATAAAAGACAATAGTTTAGATATTTGAAGTTTATAGAAGTTGTGATAAAATTTTAGGTTAAGGATAAGTTCATAGGTAATTAATATACAATCATAGGGCAGTATAGAAATGTAGTAGGTTATAAGAATTATAAAAATAAATAGTATAAAATTAAGGTAATAAAATTAAGTCATTTAAGTAAACTTATAGATTATAGTATAGTGTTAAGTTAATAATATTAATCGTCAAAAATATTAAAAGTTAGTAAAATTGGATTGAACTTAGAGTTAACTTGGAAAGTTTTTTAATCAGGGCTTAGAACTTAGAGTATAATATGAATGATTTATTGAACATCGTGGAAAACATTTTGAACAATCTGTATTGAAATTGTGCACCTGTGATTCATACATCAGGGAACTGTAATTGTTCACTGGGAACCTGAAAGTCTTGTGATGGTACATGATTTGTAAAGCGCGTTACACATCAATGAATTTGTATGCCCCCAGCAAGTAATTGTCACACTGCTGGAGATTATAGAAAATGGTATATAAGTTGGAAAAAGTTTGAATAAAATTGGCTTCAGTCTTGGCCAGACTGTTCCCAGAAGAGCTGCCTCCGTGTGGTTTCTTCTCTCCGTTCTGATTCACCGGTGCAGTCCTAACCCCCCCTTGGTCAGTGCAGGTCACCGACAGAGAGGGTTTTCTTTCTTTCTTTCTTTCTTTTTTTTTTGAGTTGGAGTCTCACTCTGTCACCCAGACTGCAGTGCAGTGGCTGCTCCCAGCCAACACAGCCTCGACCTGCTGGGCTCCTGCAATCCTTCCGCCTCAGCCTTCCAAGTAGCTGGAACTACAGGCACACGCTACCACGCCCAGCTAATTTTTTGATTTATTGTGTAGATGAGGTCTCACCAAGTTGCCCAGGCAGGTCTCAAACCTGCAGGCTCAGGCAATTCACTTACCTCGGCCTCCCAAAGTGCGGGATTACAGGCTGAGCCTCCAAGCCTGGCCCAAGAGGGTTTTCTTATGGGGTGAATGGTATGACATTTTTTTCAGCTACAAGGATCTTAGTTCACAGGTC
>NW_007172175.1:0-786 GCF_000164805.1 Carlito syrichta | reverse complement strand
TTTATGGCTATCACAGGATGAATTACATATCTGATCTATGGTGGAGCTGGCACTTGAGCTAGGAGCCATTGGGGTTGGGTGGGGTCAAGGGCTTGGTGTTGATCAGCCTAGAACCAGCACCCCAGAGAATATAAGTGGAGAAAGGAGGTTCTCCTCGACTAGCTTGAGATACTGCCCCCAAAGTTTGGGAAATGGATTTTGAACACACAAGGTGACAGGTGTCTACTGTAGCTTTACCAAAACATTCCTCAATTAAGCCTGAGGTAAGTTCCTGTTCAGGTCCTGTCACTGAGATTCTCACCCTGCCCAGCTGTCCTCACCAACCTGCAGTCCAGTGTTGACTCCAGTGGCCATGGCCCAGTCTTCCATCAAAGGGATTGGCCTCATGGGGCCTCCATGGCTTCTCAAATTTGCAATGTGGCAGGGTGTGTTCTGTGCCACTGAAAAGTGAAATCAGGTCATAAGGTGGCAGGCCCTGCCCCTGGTTAAATGGTCCTCCTGTGCAAAGGCTCCACAGAGGTCCTGTTGTGGTGTAGCAGCCACTCCCCAATCATACCTGGCAGCTGTCCCAGCAGTGTGGCTGCTCAGATGTGTGCTGGGAGGTTTCCCAAGCCTGGCTTGCATTTCACCTTTGTCTATTTTGTTGAGGTGTGACTGTTTGGTTTGAGTCATTCTTGCCTTCTGGGGAGATACAGGAGGATTGTCAGGTGGGAGGATGATCAAACCTATTGTTACTCCTTGCTAAAATAGGAATGTGTACAACCACACCCACACTCAATGGGCAGA
>NW_007172174.1:0-753 GCF_000164805.1 Carlito syrichta | reverse complement strand
GTGGAGCTGGCACTTGAGCCTAGGAGCCATTGGGGTTGGGTGGGGTCAAGGGCTTGGTGTTGATCAGCCTAGAACCCAGCACCCCAGAGAATACAAGTGGAGAAAGGAGGTTCTCCTCAACTAGCTTGAGATACTGCCCCCAAAGTTTGGGAAATGGATTTTGAACACACAAGGTGACAGGTGTCCACTGTAGCTTTACCAAAACATTCCTCAATTAAGCCTGAGGTAAGTTCCTGTTCAGGTCCTGTCACTGAGATTCTCACCCTGCCCAGCTGTCCTCACCAACCTGCAGCCCAGTGTTGACTCCAGTGGCTATGGCCCAGTCTTCCATCAAAGGGATTGGCCTCATGGGGCCTCCAATTGCTTCTCAGATTTGCAATGTGGCAGGGTGTGTTCTGTGCCACTGAAAAGTGAAATCAGGTCATAAGGTGACAGGCCTTGCCCCTGGTTAAATGGTCCTCCTGTTCAAAGGCTCCACAGAGGTCCTGTTGTGGGATAGCAGCCACTCCCCAATCACACCTGGCAGCTGTCCCAGCAGTGTAGCTGCTCAGATGTGTGCTGGGAGCTTTCCCAAGCCTGGCTTGCATTTCACCTTTGTCTATTTTGTTGAGGTGTGACTGTTTGGTTTGAGTCATTCTTGCCTTCTGGGGAGATACAGGAGGATTGTCAGGTGGGGGGATGATCAAACCTATTGTTACTCCTTGCTAAAATAGGAATGTGTACAACCACACCCACACTCAATGGGCACACCTC
>NW_007172173.1:0-1316 GCF_000164805.1 Carlito syrichta | reverse complement strand
CAAGTCAGTATTTCTGTATCAACTTAAATTTAAGTGTTTGCATTGCCTTTACTCTTTTTGTTCAGAAAAAAAGTATAACTTTGCCGGGCTCAGTGGCTCAGCCTGTAATCTCAGCACTTTGGGAGGTTGAGGTGAGTGGATTGCCTGAGCCCGCGGATTCGAGACCCACCTGGGCAACTTGATGAACACTCACCTCTACAATAAATTAGCTGGGCTTGGTAGTGTGTGCCTGTAGTTCCAGCTACTTGGGAGGCTGAGATGGAAGGATCACTTGATCCCAGCAGGTCAAGGCTGCAGTGGCCAGAAGTGGCCATTGCACTCCAGTCTGGGAGACAGAGTGAGACTCCTACTCAAAAAACAAAAAAGTATGACTTTTTCTTGACTTTAAAACTTCTGACTGAAGGGGTTATTGTTTGGGCTTCAGAGAGGATAATGTATTGCTGTTCTATCATTTCTCTTCACTGTAGGCTGCATTGGATAAAAATCATGGAATTGGACATGGTACATTAGATATAAATTATTGAGTCAAAATTTAGAAGTAACAAACCAAAGATAGGAGTCTACTGCTTTGATTTTCAACAAAGAATTTACTTTGATTTCCAAAGTCTTTGTGATTCATAGTAGAAATTCACCCATGTCTAAAGAGATGTGGCTCTCCTGACAGTGTCTGTCTTGGGCATCATTAGTTAAATCTGCCACATTTGTATTGGTTTTTGTTGACTTCCTGAGGACTTTTGCCCAACGTCTTTGACCTAGGAAAATTTTGAGTCTAAAACATCAGTGAATATTAGCATTTAATGCTAGGAATGCCCATTAAGGAGTGTTTGATTTGGTAAACAAAAGGGAGCTTAAGCAGAGAAAAATAATTTATGCTATGTATAAATTTTTTTAAATTGTCCAATTTTCAAATCTAACTTTTTTACACACTGTAGGCTGTATGGTCAAGGAAGGTTCCCCCCCAAAAAACCGGGAATTTATTTATAAAAGACTTTGCATTTATTCTTACATGTTTAAACTTCTGTCTCCTTAAATACACTCCAGTTGGTACAATATACCTATTGAAACACTTTTTCCACTGTGCAAAACAGTTTTTGAACTTGTCAATTTTAATGCCTTTTAGTGTTTATTCCCTTTTTTGTTTTACCTCTTCCATACTGGCAAAACATTTCTTTTGAGGACTTTTTTTCATCTGGGGAAACAAAAAAGTCACCTGGGGCAAGATCACATGTATAGGGAGGATGTGGCATGGGGGTCATGCTGTTTTTGGTCAAAAACTGCTAAACACCCAGTGCTTGGTGTGGGGTTTGTTCATGTAA
>NW_007172172.1:0-820 GCF_000164805.1 Carlito syrichta | reverse complement strand
ACTCAGTGAGGCTTCCCAGACTGTATTTTGGCTCCCATTCTCTGGGGAATATTTGTAAACTATGCATCTGACAAAGTACTAATATCTAAAATCTGCAAGGACTCAAACAACTGAGAAGAAAAAAATACCTTATTAAAAAGTGGGCTAAAAGCATAAACAGATATTTTTTTGAAAGAAAACACTCAAATTGTTAAGAAACATGTTTTATTTGCTCATACTACTAATTCTCAGAGAAATTCAAATTAGAACCATGATAAGATATCATGTTACACCTTTCAGAATGGCTAAAATTAAAAAGTAATAAATAATAGACTTTGGTGAGAATTCAAGGACAAGAGAATGTTTATACACTGCTGGTAATATAGGCCACTTCAACCTCTATGGAAAACAGTATGGAGATTTCTCAAGAATGAAAAATAGAAATGACATTCAATCCAGCAATTTCAGTACTGTTCACTGAAAGGTACCTATAGAAACCTAGAAGAAACTTAGCTTATTCTTAGTTTAGTATTTTTGCCTCAGCAAAACTTAGACAGCATTCAAACATTCTACTGCAAAACAAGCAGCAGCCTATCTCATCCCCCTTGGAAAATTTTTTTCAGATGCAAGATCAGGACAACCCAACCATTCATGGTTTAGCATAATAAACTCCAGTAAACTTTTAGGTTCCTTATTAAAGTTGAAGATAAAGATCACCCTTTGGCTGGCCAAAGTCATAAGAGTTTGTGAGTTGCAAATGTCTGAGTTTGTGAATTGCAAATATCTAACAAGTCTCTTGCATGAATGCCCCCCACACTGTATATCTGCTCCCCCCCGGGGG
>NW_007172171.1:0-868 GCF_000164805.1 Carlito syrichta | reverse complement strand
CCTCAGCAAAACTTAGACAGCATTCAAACATTCTACTGCAAAACAAGCAGCAGCCTATCTCATCCCCCTTGGAAAATTTTCTTCAGATGCAAGATCAGGACAACCCAACCATTCATGGTTTAGCATAATAAACTCCAGTAAACTTTTAGGTTCCTTATTAAAGCTGAAGATAAAGATCACCCTTTGGCTGGCCAAAGTCATAAGAGTTTGTGAGTTGCAAATGTCTGAGTTTGTGAATTGCAAATATCTAACAAGTCTCTTGCATGAATGCCCCCCACACTGTATATCTGCTCCCCCCCGGGGGTTAGCTTAATCAGCCCTCTGTGATCTATGTGACATAGATAAGCCCCACCATGGCAGCAATTGTGTGACTAACCCACCCATCTGCCTACTGTCCATCACCTGACATCATCAGTACCTGCGCTTGTTTGCCCCTTTGTAGTGACATGGAAGCAGACCACCACTCAATCACCATAATGATCATCCCCATCTAGGGGTTTGACTAAAAATACTCAACCACAAGCAACCAGCGGTCATTACCTTACTAGACTCTGGTGTGGTCATGTGCTCTTTGAGCTATGGCTGTTGCCATGCTTCCTGGCTTTGACCCCCTCCCACACCATGGGGAAGTGAATCTTCTTTCTTCCTTCTCTTTCTCTCTTTAACTTACTTTTAAATAAACCCTTCTTTCTTAAGCTTTCTGTATGTCACAATTCTTTGCATTTACTCGGATTTCTGGGTTACTGTGCTGTGTGCCTCCCCACTCCACCTCTAACCTCACTCTGTCCATCAGTACCCTAACAGTCACCAATTCAAAATGAAAGAACGCATTGTATGAAAATGATGTCTAGAAGTGGGATGACCGTGA
>NW_007172170.1:0-885 GCF_000164805.1 Carlito syrichta | reverse complement strand
CCAATTCTTTGCATTTACTCGGATTTCTGGGTTACTGTGCTGTGTGCCTCCCCACTCCACCTCTAACCTCACTCTGTCCATCAGTACCCTAACAGTCACCAATTCAAAATGAAAGAACGCATTGTATGAAAATGATGTCTAGAAGTGGGATGACCGTGATGACCTACTGAAGACATTGCACATTTGCCACTCTCAGCAAAGTAATGTATATGGAGTAGCAGACATAGAGCTTTGAGCACTGACCTGAAAACCCAAGGTTTATTGGACAGTCCCATGGGGATGTGTTCTCATCCAAGCCCTACTAGAAGGGACTCAGGAAAGCACTCATGGAAAATGAAGGTATGAGTGAAAGTGACAGTTTTCTTCTTTAGGCCTCACAAGCAAACCTCTGCAGCCCCAGTCAAGGGAGAGACAGCCCAGGTCAACTACCTGCACTGCTTCTCCTACATCAGCAAGGTGCCAAGTGCGTCATGAATCAGGACAGAGGCACTGGCAGTTATCCACATGAAGACCAGAGAATCCCAGGTCCTAAGGACCACTGGACCCAGTGCCCACCTCCCTCCCTATTAAAAAGTGCAGTGGGAAGGTCACTTTGGGGGTGGTCTGCATTGCATTGGCTCTTCCTTCTCCCTGCCTCTCCAGATTCCAGTAGGTGCTGTACACCCACTTTATAAATATTTCTCTGATGTCAACATCTGTTGCAGCCCTAGGTCAGGGTTACAGATGTGGCTTGCTCTCAAGAAACCACCATCACTGTGATAGCCCTTCCCACAGAGCAACATGGAAACTAGGAGGCAGAGCACCTTTGTGCTCTGTGGTGGTGTTGGACCTGCCCATCTGAGGACTGAGGGAGAATACCAACTCTCAACTGAGTCAGCTGCTTCC
>NW_007172169.1:0-910 GCF_000164805.1 Carlito syrichta | reverse complement strand
CATTAAACAGTCCACAATCACTATATACCACATGACTTCTCCTTTCTATAAATCTGGAACTAGCCCCTGCTTGATTATTCATATGTCACCTATAGATGGTGTCTGCTCAGTCATCCTCCATTTTATCTCATCCCTTGACTGAACTTTATACTCCTTGGGGATGCATCTTTGCATCCTCTCCAGCATTTGAATCACATATAGGCCTGCAAAATGCTTAGGGACTGTGGTTTACTTCCAACCAATATCAGTGAAGTTTTAAAACTATTACATCATTAAGTGTTGAATTCAATGTCATTATTAGCTTTTCTGTGGTGAAATTTATTTACAGGTATAACTCTACAAGCCTAAAAGTTACAGTACACCAGGAAAATAATCAAGTTCTGACATCAAAGAGATCGTCCACTACCAAATAATTTGTTAAAAAAGAGAAACTTGGAGAGGCAGGGAAGATGACAGCCAAGTCAATCAGGCTATGCGAGTCCCCGTGTGAGTGAATGAGTGTATGGAAAATTTTGTGTATGTGCTGGTGAGCGAGTGGACATGTAAGTGGCTGACTGAGAGAGGGCTAGGGACCTAGTGGCCATGACTCTCCTGGTGCAGCACCTGGTGCCACAGCATCTGGGCTTGGAACTTTGCGAATCCCAGGATGCAGAAGCTAAGCACCATTTTCTCTTTCTTTTCTTTACTTTTTTTTTAAATCAACAAGCCCCCCAACCCCTGGCAAAAAAAGCTGGGAGAAGCTAAGTGTGGCTCGTGAGCGGGTGGCCAGGCTCCTGGTGCAACAGCAGGTGCTGCAGCTTCTCACTTTGTCCCTGGCTCTTGCTGGCTTGCAGAGTGAGCACCATTTTTTTTTTTATTAAGAGACAGACAGAAGTTTCCTTTAAAAAGCAGCAGGAGGCACTATTGCCCC
>NW_007172168.1:0-777 GCF_000164805.1 Carlito syrichta | reverse complement strand
GATCCAGCTGCGGGACAAAGCGTGTGGCCAGAAGGGAGGATAAAGAACTCCAAAGAGATCAGTGATGAGTCTGGGGCTGACACAAACCCCTCTTTCCCAGCAATGCTCTGAATGTCAGACCCACACAGTTGGGCCACCACTGGGAGGAACAAACACAGGTGGAGGCTGGACGTCAGTCACGATAGGATAACTCCATTCCAGGATAGGCCTGGCTGTGGCACCCCAGTAAGAGTACATACCTGGGGAAGAGACAGTCCTGTACCTTCTCACCAGAGATCTCCCCGATCATAGGAGAGTGGGAGGGGAGGCCTGCAGCCCCACCCATCTCCACTGCATCATTCCCTGAGAAGAGAGTGAAAGAGGTGACTCTGCAGGAAAGACCTGATTAGAGGAAAAATTACAGAGCCTGCCACAAGAGGGCATGTTTTTCTTTGTGTTTGTTGTTTGGCTTTTGCTTTTGTTTTTTAAATTTTCAATTACTTTTTGATAAAAAATAATTTTAACTGTTTTCTTGTTAGTTCATCTTTTAAAAAATATTTTTCCTTTGTGCATGAATGCGTTAGTGAGGGTTTGATCTGCAACTCCCCCCTAAATTTTTATTTTCCTTTTCTTTTTCTGTTTCTTTCTTCTTTTATTTGTCATTTTCTGTTTATGTGTATGTGAAAGATTGAGTGTTTATCTTTTGATTTTGTTGTGGTTGCTGGTTTTTGTTCTTTCGTTCTTCTTGGATCTTTTTTATATTCATTTTTTATAGTTTAAGGGGTATGTCAATAGATG
>NW_007172167.1:0-744 GCF_000164805.1 Carlito syrichta | reverse complement strand
CACTGCATCATTCCTGAGAAGAGAGTGAAAGAGGTGGCTCTGCAGGAAAGACCTGATTAGAGGAAAAATTACAGAGCCTGCCACAAGAGGGCATGTTTTTCTTTGTGTTTGTTGTTTGGCTTTTGCTTTTGTTTTTTAAATTTTCAATTACTTTTTGATAAAAAATAATTTTAACTGTTTTCTTGTTAGTTCATCTTTTAAAAAATATTTTTCCTTTGTGCATGAATGTGTTAGTGAGGGTTTGATCTGCAACTCCCCCCTAAATTTTTATTTTCCTTTTCTTTTTCTGTTTCTTCTTTTATTTGTCATTTTCTGTTTATGTGTATGTGAAAGATTGAGTGTTTATCTTTTGATTTTGTTGTGGTTGCTGGTTTTTGTTCTTTCGTTCTTCTTGGATCTTTTTTATATTCAATTTTTATAGTTTAAGGGGTATGTCAATAGATGTGTGAGGGTTCGACCTGAAACCCCTCCTTTTTTTTTCTTCACTCTTTCTGTTCTTTATTGCTATTCACATTGTGCTAGGCATGTATGTGTGTGTTTAGTTTTCTTGTGGGGGTCTTTTTGTTGTTGATTGTTTTGTTTAGCTTTGTTGTTATTCCAGTTAGTTTTGGAGTGTGTGTGTATGGTGTTTATTGCTTCTATTCATTTCCTCTTTGCATCATCCTATAGAGTGATAGTGAGGAGTGGGTCTCAGGGAAAAGAAAAAGCTATTCAGTAAATCATCTTGGGAAAACTGGCTGACCA
>NW_007172166.1:0-763 GCF_000164805.1 Carlito syrichta | reverse complement strand
TCGGTCTCCAGGAACTGTCTCAGCATCCTGCACAGTGAAAGCAGGAAGCTGGGTTAAGGAGGTCGTCTTATAGATGAAACTACATGTCATATTGCTAAGGAAATATAAGGAATCTTCCTTATATGAGTCCTCAATCCCAAAAACTACAGGCCATAACCTAAGAGGTAACCATGAATCAGTTTTTGGAGTAGGAATCTGGGTAATGGGAATCCTCACATACAGGAAACTTCACTGCCTATTGCTAAGTAAGAATAAGGAATCTGCGTTACTCGTGTCCTCAATCCCAAAAAAACTTCAGGTTGTCTTGCTATGGGCTAAACACGAATCATGGTGTTTTCGAGCATGAATCTGAGAAATGGAGTCCTTATTTACAGGCAACTCCATGACGTGTTGCCAAGAAAGAAGAAGGAATCTGTGTTACACGAGTCCTCAATCCCAAAAATCTACAGAGCATCTTGGGAAGTGCTAAAAAGTAATCAGAGTTTTGAAGCAGAATGCATCTAAGGAGAGTCCTATTATACAGGAGAATACACAGCACCTTGCCAAGAAAGAAAAAGAATCAGGGTTATATCAGTCCTCAGTCCTAAGAATCAACAGGCCATCTACTGTGGGCTAAAAAAGAATCAGGGTTTAGAAGCTGGAACAGAGTTAATAGCAGTCCTCATATACAAAGTCTACACGATCTATAACTTAGAGAAATAAGAAAGCTGTTTTACATGGTTCCTCTATCCCAATATATACATGACATCTTGCTAATGGCAAA
>NW_007172165.1:0-744 GCF_000164805.1 Carlito syrichta | reverse complement strand
TTCATTTGGCGTACTGGAATTGCAGTGTTTAAAGCATCCTTAATGAATATTTCTAATCCTTAGCTTTTGTCAGTATCACAAGCACTCATATGCTGCTTGCTCTATTAATACTGCTTTTACAAAATAATCTCTAAAGCTTGAGATAAGAGTTTGTTTGTGGAAAACATGCAACTAATTGAAACTTAAAACGCCTCTTTAAAAGCTTTTAAAAGATTTTGTGGCAAGAAATTAAGAAGCATGAGAAGTTACTTTCAAGCCCCTTTAAGTGCAAATTCATGAGAATTATGGAAAATTTGAGTTTTATATTTTTTTAACAAAATAAAATATATATGCTCATCCTGTACACTAATTACATTCTTTCTAATCAGATGTCACATCAAAGCTTACTAGATGTTGAGCAACAACCCATGATTCTAAAGCATAAAAAAGATACTTAAATTTTATCCCAGCCCTGCTTCTTAACAGACATATGAATGGCCATGAAACTGATCCTGCCTGAAGCTGTTTTCTCTGTAAATGGTGAAAAGTGTGCCTTAACAAAGGAATAGTGGAAAGAATGATACCTGATACTAGAGCTTAGTTCAGGCTTGTGTAGTTAAGTGATCAATAAATGCTAATGAAAATAATAGATAGCCGGGCTCGGTGGCTCAGCCTGTAATCCCGCGCCTTTGGGAGGCTGAAGGTGAGTGAATTGCCTGAGCCCGCGGGTTCGAAACCCGCCTGGGGCAGAGAGACCTCATCTCT
>NW_007172164.1:0-806 GCF_000164805.1 Carlito syrichta | reverse complement strand
TAATCCTTAGCCTTTGTCAGTATCACAAGCACTCATATGCTGCTTGCTCTATTAATACTGCTTTTACAAAATAATCTCTAAAGCTTGAGATAAGAGTTTGTTTGTGGAAAACATGCAACTAATTGAAACTTAAAACGCCTCTTTAAAAGCTTTTAAAAGATTTTGTGGCAAGAAATTAAGAAGCATGAGAAGTTACTTTCAAGCCCCTTTAAGTGCAAATTCATGAGAATTATGGAAAATTTGAGTTTTATATTTTTTTAACAAAATAAAATATATATGCTCATCCTGTACACTAATTACATTCTTTCTAATCAGATGTCACATCAAAGCTTACTAGATGTTGAGCAACAACCCATGATTCTAAAGCATAAAAAAGATACTTAAATTTTATCCCAGCCCTGCTTCTTAACAGACATATGAATGGCCATGAAACTGATCCTGCCTGAAGCTGTTTTCTCTGTAAATGGTGAAAAGTGTGCCTTAACAAAGGAATAGTGGAAAGAATGATACCTGATACTAGAGCTTAGTTCAGGCTTGTGTAGTTAAGTGATCAATAAATGCTAATGAAAATAATAGATAGCCGGGCTCGGTGGCTCAGCCTGTAATCCCGCGCCTTTGGGAGGCTGAGGTGAGTGAATTGCCTGAGCCCGCGGGTTCGAGACCCGCCTGGGCAGTGAGACCTCATCTCTACAATAAATCAAAAAATCAGCTGGGTGTGGTGGCGCATGCCTGTAATTCCGGCTACTAGGAAGGCTGAGGCGGAAGGATCGCTGGAGCCCAGCAGGCCGAGGCTGCGGTGGCCGGGT
>NW_007172163.1:0-791 GCF_000164805.1 Carlito syrichta | reverse complement strand
CTGTTTTCTCTGTAAATGGTGAAAAGTGTGCCTTAACAAAGGAATAGTGGAAAGAATGATACCTGATACTAGAGCTTAGTTCAGGCTTGTGTAGTTAAGTGATCAATAAATGCTAATGAAAATAATAGATAGCCGGGCTCGGTGGCTCAGCCTGTAATCCCGCGCCTTTGGGAGGCTGAGGTGAGTGAATTGCCTGAGCCCGCGGGTTCGAGACCCGCCTGGGCAGTGAGACCTCATCTCTACAATAAATCAAAAAATCAGCTGGGTGTGGTGGCGCATGCCTGTAATTCCGGCTACTAGGAAGGCTGAGGCGGAAGGATCGCTGGAGCCCAGCAGGCCGAGGCTGCGGTGGCCGGGAGCGGCCACTGCACTCCAGTCTGGACGACAGAGTGAGACTCCAACTCAAAAAAAAAAAAAAAAAGAAAGAAAATAATAGATAACTTGTTTTAGTACTTCTGTATGCTCCAGTATCTAACACAAAATTGGGTGAGAATGAGAAATTTACCTCTGTCACAGAAGCAGAAGTGAATCAAACACTTCAGGCATTCTTCACTTTACTCAGCTCCTGCAGATAAATTTGCCATCAGAGAGCAACCCCAGTCCAGGGCTGTTGGATCTGGAAGTGAAGACGGCCTTTTCAGAGGTGTTATTCGTATTTCTCTCAAGTTTGTCTCTCCTCTAAAGTCCTAAGAACATTCTAACCTATTGGGGTTTTGAATTTTTACCGTTCCCCATTGCACTTAATTCTGAATAGAAAATCACACACACACACACACATAGGGAATTGAGGA
>NW_007172162.1:0-808 GCF_000164805.1 Carlito syrichta | reverse complement strand
CACTTTTCAAAGGGAATGTTTGTCTGATTTTTCTGAGTGTTTCAGTTTCGTGTAGATTCTAGATGTTATGGATTTTTACAGATATATAGGTGGAGAATCGTTTTTCCCATTCTGTTGGCTATATCCCTGCTCTTCTGATGGTTTCTTTTGTTTTTCAAAGTATATTAATTCGATGAGATCCCACTTGTCCAACTTACTTCTTAAGGCATGGGTTTTTAGGTCTCTGAAGAGGAATTAGTTTCCGGTCCCAGTTTCCCTAATGGTGTCTACTGTGTTTTCTAAGATTATTATAATTTGTCATTTTATGTCTACGTCTTTGATCCATTTAGAGTTGATGTGTATGGTGATAGATTGGGGTACTGTTTCAATATTGTGCATTTCGTCATCCTTTTCCCAGTACCATTTACTGAATATGTTCTCCATTACCCAGTGGACTTGGTTGAGAATTTGAGGATTTCATTCTCTGTCCTGATCCATTGGCCTATGGACCTATTCTTGTACCAATACCAGACTGTGTTGATTAATGTAAATATATAGCAAAGTTTGAAATCTGGAACTGCGATAGTTCCTGCTTTGTTTCTTTTGATAAGATTCTTTAGGCTATTCATGATTATTTATGGTTTCATATGACTTATTAATTTTTTTTTGAGTTGGATTCTCACTCTCTCGCCCAGACTGTAGAGTAGTGGCCGCTCCCGGGCACCGCAGCCTCGACCTGCTGGGCTCCAGCGATCCTTCTCCTTCAGCCTTCCAAGTATCTGGAATTACAGGCATGCTCTACCATGCCTGGTTGATTTTTTGATTTATG
>NW_007172161.1:0-736 GCF_000164805.1 Carlito syrichta | reverse complement strand
ACCCACCAGCTCAGGCAAACCACTCATCTCACCCACCCAAATGTGAGGGATTACAGGCTGAGCCACCGAACCTAGTGATATGAATCCTTTATTGTAATCTCCAGGTCTGAGAAGAATATTAACTTAACCGTTATTTCATTGAACCTGTAGATTGACCAAAAGGCTCATTTTTACGTTAAAAGAGGTAAGTAAACTCAGCGAAACAAGCATGTCAAATTGTCAATGATGACATCAGTCTCAAAACTTTGACATCATAATCGGAGTGGTCTTGAATACTGAGCAATCCTTTGGCTTCAAGCACTTGTGTACAGTTCTTTGCCAAATGCGGTAAACATGGTGGATTTCATTCCCAAGAAGTGAAGAGAACCATGTGTTGACACCTATCCAAAAATTTCTCCAGGGTTAAGTGACCATTCAAGAATCCTCTAAAAGAGGTAGTTTTTTTTTTTCTTTTTAATGTAGTCTTTATTGAGAGGACCGAGAAACTGCCAAACTGGGTGGGGACATGAGGGTGTTGCCCAAGAGGTAGTATCTTATTATTATGTTTATGGAGCTTGGTGATAGCATAACTAAATAATATATTAGCACTTTCATTAGTTTAGAAACTTTTTTTGATGTTTTTAGTTTTTTTAAAACTGCTTTTGAACCCTTTTTCCTACAGGATTTGAACTTTGCTTTTGCTAAGATCATAAATAATTTTCCAGAATTTTCAATTATTTAAATTTTTATACTAATG
>NW_007172160.1:0-855 GCF_000164805.1 Carlito syrichta | reverse complement strand
CTTACAGGCTGAGCCACCGAACCTAGTGATATGAATCCTTTATTGTAATCTCCAAGGTCTGAGAAGAATATTAACTTAACCGTTATTTCATTGAACCTGTAGATTGACCAAAAGGCTCATTTTTACGTTAAAAGAGGTAAGTAAACTCAGCGAAACAAGCATGTCAAATTGTCAATGATGACATCAGTCTCAAAACTTTGACATCATAATCGGAGTGGTCTTGAATACTGAGCAATCCTTTGGCTTCAAGCACTTGTGTACAGTTCTTTGCCAAATGCGGTAAACATGGTGGATTTCATTCCCAAGAAGTGAAGAGAACCATGTGTTGACACCTATCCAAAAATTTCTCCAGGGTTAAGTGACCATTCAAGAATCCTCTAAAAGAGGTAGTTTTTTTTTTTCTTTTTAATGTAGTCTTTATTGAGAGGACCGAGAAACTGCCAAACTGGGTGGGGACATGAGGGTGTTGCCCAAGAGGTAGTATCTTATTATTATGTTTATGGAGCTTGGTGATAGCATAACTAAATAATATATTAGCACTTTCATTAGTTTAGAAACTTTTTTTGATGTTTTTAGTTTTTTTAAAACTGCTTTTGAACCCTTTTTCCTACAGGATTTGAACTTTGCTTTTGCTAAGATCATAAATAATTTTCCAGAATTTTCAATTATTTAAATTTTTATACTAATGCAGAGCCCAAATTCTTACTACTTTGTAAATCTCCATGTTATTTTGGTTCATATATATTGGGCCTCAAATTCTCTTTTTTCTGTGTGCCTCATTGTAAATGCTTGGTGATTAAAGTATCAGATTATTCAGATACTTTGTTGCAGAGTAGACTATTATGTCTTAGGTGA
>NW_007172159.1:0-2671 GCF_000164805.1 Carlito syrichta | reverse complement strand
GGGGATTATTTTACCGAAAATAAGCCAGTAGTAAGGGGTACATACAACTAAATTCAAAGTATTTCATGCACAAAAATGGTATATACTCATTGATAAACGTGATGAAAGTAGAATTTCCATGACCACTCACCTAGGTAAGATGAATGGACCGCTATCAAAGAATTATATGTATTCTAACAAAAATAAAAGGTATACAACCATATAAGTGCTTATTACATAATCTTTTTGACAAAAGACACATTTGTGATTTATATTTGAATTTTGTCCCCATTCTCAATTAAAACAGAGTTCTACAGAATTGAACATGGTATCTGAGGTCATAATAGGTTATTATTTTAAGCATAATTAACGGATACATGAACATAATCATCTGATGTGAGAAGAGAGAATGCTAAGTTAACATAAAAATATGAAAATGTAGATACATAATAAAAGTAATAAGAGAAACTGTAACCCATATGATAATAGATAAACATAGTTGCATTGCTTAAACAATCCTTTTACATAACTACAGTTTTCAACTTTGGTTGGGCATCCATGAATAACAGACATTATGAATCATTAACATGTAGTTACATTAGTGATATTTAAGAAAAAAATTTAATTACTCATAAAAAGATTTGATGAGAAAAGCTTAAGACCTAAGCATTTAAATGATACTTTAGAATCTTTTTTACTATGTTATAAATATACTGCTGATTTTTACACAAAAGGGAAAGTGGTAATTTAGGCTTTAAGAATGAAGAAAAACCTCACATTTATAAATACTGGAGGCAAAATGAACATTATAAAATATGGTATAACACATGACGTATAAGGTGAATCATTTGAAATACATGATATTATTTTTTCAAATACAGGTTGAGTCAAGTGACATGAAGTGGTAATAATTTTCACATGAAATAAACATAAAAAATGAATATTTAAACCAAAGTGGAAGGCTTACTAATTATCTAACTCACCTCTTACATGATATATAAATTCAAGTATGTTATTTCAGTTATTAGTTTTAAAACTAATATGTAAATTAATATACTGCAAATTAAATACTTAAAGCAGATGAGTTAGTTCTGGTGTTCTGTTTAATAAAAGAGCAAAAGTTATAAAATGATAGTTTAAAGAACAAAAGGCAAGAAATTTTTGACTCTGTGCTTGGCAATGTTTTAGATTTATCTACAATATTACTTTCTTTAGGAATGCTAAGAGATGAATAGATACATTATTCTATTTTATACTGGACATATTTAGGCAAATAAATTTTAAACTTCTAAGCTTAGTTCATACTAAGAAAATAAAAATTTTAATGTGATAATGGATTGTTTTTAGAAATTTATTATCATGCTTTGTGCCCTAATAAAATGACTCAGTCCAAACTCCTATAGGATTATGTTTGGAAGATTCCATAAAACTAGATATTGTAATGCAGAAAATACATCACATATCTGTATCTAGTGTTCTTGAGATTTCTGAATGAAATACCCAAAACGTCACTGTTCCCCTTATACACTTCTGACAGGAGTCATAAACAGAACTTTTTAAATGACTTGAAAGAAGAAAACCAAGAAATATGCCCCGATTTTCTCCAAACCTTCAAAGCAATGGATGAGCAGTCAGATCATGAAGTCCCTCACAAGACATGAGAACTTTGGCTCTCACTCTGAATGTGCTGGAAAAGGCACTGAAAAAACAGATGATGTAGGATTGAAGAGCATAAGGGTAAACAGAGATGTCTCTTTGTGTCAGTAATAGAAACCTAGGCTTCTCAAAATTATTCTCATTGGAGCAGAGCTTCCCAAACCACATTGTTGTTTTTTTTTGAGTTGGAGTCTCAGTCTGTAACCCAGACAGGAGGGCAGTGGCATGCTCCCAGCCACCACAGACTTGACCTGCTGGGCTCCAGTGATCTTTCTGCCTCAGCCTTCCAAGGAGCTGAAACTAAGGCCTACACTACCATGCCCAGCTAACCAAACCACATTTTAAAGTCTGGCATGTTCATGGATGTTTTGACCTTTCATCTGTCACTGGAACAGGTATTCCCATTTACGTGAGTGTATAGCTATCTTCTTCTCTCCCTTTATGTTTCAGGGCTCTTTTCTCCAGAAAGGTGACCAGATGTGGCTAGGAGACTGTCTGCCACATGATCTCTTCTTTCTCAGAACAGCACGGTGGGCTCAGGAGAAAACTCCCAACTCTTCATATCTGTTTCTGGAGAGACCTAGAAGAATGGATCATGTTTTCAAAGTTTTGGCTTGCTGTGGAGATATCTGCTGGCTGGTTTTTTGTCACCCTGACATGGAGTACTGAAGAAAATGAGGTTGTATAAGGGATGACAGGTTTGTATCTATTGAGTAAAAATATTATTTTTTTTTACAGCACCAGAAAAGCTTTAATACCACAGACAGTATATTAGAGATCCAAATATTATGGAATCTAAAATTGAAATGAGACAATCTTTAGAAGTTAGAAAATAGAACCAACATATCTTGGCATCATCATTGAGAAGCACCCAGAATCTATAGCCCAGTGATTCAATGTCAGCCTTTCCTTGTAAAAGCTAGACTATTAATTACTGGAAATCAGCAGCAGAGTCTTACATTTTCATATCCCAATTGAAGAAACAAATTTACATAAATTAACCTACCCTAAAGAAATGAAGATATATGCATTATTT
>NW_007172158.1:0-780 GCF_000164805.1 Carlito syrichta | reverse complement strand
TTGACATTTCATCTGTCACTGAAACAGGTATTCCATTCACGTGAGCGTATAGCTATCTTCTTCTCTCCGTTTATGTTTCAGGGCTCTTTTCTCCAGAAAGGTGACCAGATGTGGCTAGGAGACTGTCTGCCACATGATCTCTTCTTTCTCAGATCAGCACGGTGGGCTCAGGAGAAAACTCCCAACTCTTCATATGTGTTCTGGAGAGACCTAGAAGAATGGATCATGTTTTCAAAGTTTTGGCTTGCTGTGGAGATATCTGCTGGCTGGTTTTTTGTCACCCTGACATGGAGTACTGAAGAAAATGAGGTCATATAAGGGATGACAGGTTTGTATCTATTGAGTAAAAATATTATTTTTTTTTACAGCACCAGAAAAGCTTTAATACCACAGACAGTATATTAGAGATCCAAATATTATGGAATCTAAAATTGAAATGAGACAATCTTTAGAAGTTAGAAAATAGAACCAACATATCTTGGCATCATCATTGAGAAGCACCCAGAATTTATAGCCCAGTGATTCAATGTCAGCCTTTCCTTGTAAAAAGCTAGTCTATTAATTACTGGAATCAGCAGCAGAGTCTTACATTTTCATATCCCAATTGAAGAAACAAATTTACATAAATTAACCTACCCTAAAGAAATGAAGATATATGCATTATTTGAAAAAGTTCAAAATAATTCTCAGAAACAAGCTGATTAAGTGAAACAGAACATAGACTTAAAAAAATAGTTAAATTACATGAAGAAATTGGAAAACCAATATAAAGTAAAACTA
>NW_007172157.1:0-720 GCF_000164805.1 Carlito syrichta | reverse complement strand
CCATCTGACTAGCTAAATAGCAAGTTAAGTCAGCAAGTTAGATATTTAGCTTGTTTGCTAGCTAGTTATGTCAGCTAGATAGCCAGCTATCTAGTCAGGTAGCTAGTCAAGTCAGCTTTCAAATCAGCTAGTTACTTAGCTAACTAGTTTGCTAGCATCTCAGCTATCTGGTCAACTAACTAGTGGGCTCACTTGCTTTCCATCAGGTCAGTTAATTAGTCAACTCGCTTGCCTGTCAACCGGTCAGCAAACTATACAGCTCGCTCACCAGCGAAAAGGTCAACTAACTTGTCTGCTCACTCACAGGACAAGTCAGCTAACTAATCAGCTTCCTCGCCAGACGGCTAATTAAGTCAGATCATGGGTCAGCTGGCTCACCAGTTGACTAGTTAAGGCAGCTCATTGGCCAGCTTACTGTCCTGCCAACTAGTTAAGTTGGCTCACCAGTTGGCTCAATCGCCAGTCAACTGGTTAAATCTTCTGTTGGCTCACTCACCAGCTGACTAAATTCATCTGACCAGTGAGCTCCCATGCTGGCCAAAAAGTTAAGTCCACTGACCAGTCGGCTCACTCACTGGCCAACTAAGTAAGTCAGCTGACTTGTCGGCTCACTCGCTGGCCTACTAGTTAAGTCAGCTGACAAATCGGCTCACTTACAGGCCGACTAGTTAATTCGGCTCACTTTGCTCACTCATAGGCCAACTAGTTAAGTCAGCTAAC
>NW_007172156.1:0-5036 GCF_000164805.1 Carlito syrichta | reverse complement strand
AACTCAGAAGTAGGTAACACAGAGGTGTTTTTCTTAAACGTATGATCTTTATTGCACAGCAAAGCTGTCTGTGGCTTGGCAACTCCAGAACAGGTTTTTCTTTTTTAATATTCTGGAGTCCAACTGTGCTTTGATTACTAAATTGACATATATAATCGCATCATATTCCGTTATTTATTATGCAAAAAAATTCCAACATGCAGGTTTGTGTATTCTTTTTAAAGCTCCTGAGAACATCTAAAATTTTCTTCCAGCTTCCTTCAAAGGTAATTTGATAACCTCCTTTAGTTGTGAAAGTTTTGTATTTGGATCCAAACACACAAATAGATAAATCAATAAATGCAACAGAGTGTGGTGTTAGACTTTTTAGATTACACTGAAAAGTGTTTCAATGTGTGGATCCATCTGCTATCTGTCTGGGGCAAATAAAAGATATAACTGTTTATTAGATTTTGTTTTCCTTTCTATGCTTTAAAGAAATCCTGATACATGCTTTGCCAAACTCTTACCTCAAGTGAAACTACACAGATAATGAGGAAGCCTTTACAGATTAGCACCAACATAGGTTTGTAGCCCACCTTGCCACTCTTTAATGAATGCATTGATTATCACTGGACAAAACATCTCTGGAACAGGAAGATAAAAACTTCATTTTAACTTTCTTTTTGTTAAAAGTACTTGCTTCTGTGAGTCCCATAAAATAATCTTATCACTGTAATTCCTAAGATAGAAGTCATTTTTTCATATGGGACTGTATTCTCTCCTTATTTATTCCATTGAGTGAATGACATACTCCTTGTACTTTTACAAAATTTGACCTAGCATCTTTTTTTTGTAGTTTCACGCACTTCAATCTCTGAAATAATGGAAAGTGTAGATTTAAATAATATGAGCTTACCTAAATTAATACCAGGAGTAAAATATTGATCCTTAAGCCACTGTTAGAGTAAAGGGCATGAGTTTTAACCATTAATATATGCCTGAGTCTGTGTTCATTCCTTCCTAATTTTTCCCTTTTGATCTAGATTCAGTCTCCTGAGGTAATTGGGAAATAGCCTCCTTTTATTGTAGATGTAAGTAGCACGCAGAAGTTTCTTCTTAAGTTTTATGATTTCTATTGCCAAGGGAAGAACACTCTTGGCAAGAAATCACACTTTGTTTCTTGAACTGATGGAAATGATCACGTATTATTCCATTATTTATAATGCAAAGAGTTTTCTAACTTGCACATTTGTGTTTACTCTTTATTGTTACTGAGAACATCTAAGGCACGTCACTGGAACACCAATCACAGAGGACAGCTATTCACTGAGGCATCTATCCTGAGAAAGGCCAGTCTCTGAAGCAGCCATTGCAGAGTATTGCCAGTCACCTGGGCATGCATCACAGAGAACAGCGAGTCACTGGAACTCCTATGGTAGAAGAAGCTTAGTCAACAGGGGAACCACTATAGAGGAAAGGTAGTCACTGGGGCACTCATTACAAAGAGGGCCAATCACCAGGACACTTATCAATGAGGACGACTAGTCACTGATGTACCCATCCCATAAGAATTCCTTTTATGGAGAATTCATTATATAGGAAGCCCAATCTCTGGAGCACCCATCGCAGGAGCTAACTTTTCACTGGGGCTCCCATCACAAAGGAGGGCTGTCACTGGCACATTCATCACAGATGAGAGCCATTCACCATAGAATGCATGATCACAGAAGAATGTTAGTCACAGAGGCACCCATCACAGAGGAGGATCATTCATTGACCCAACCTCACAGAAGAGATCATTCACTGAGGTACCTAACACTGGGTTGGACCATTAACTAGGTCACCCATCCCAGAAAATGGGCAGTCACTGGGACACTCATTAAGAGGAAAGTCAATCACTGGGAAACCAATCACAGCAGAGGGCCAGTAACTGAGTCACCCAGGACAGAGAAGGGAAACCCCCATCACAGAGGAAGGGTAATCATTAAGGAACCATCCTAGAGGGAGTGAGTCACTTGGGCACCCATAACAGATTATTATTATTCCCTGGACACCCATTTCACTGGAGGTTCAGTAAATGAGGAAACTCCAGTCACTCTGACACCCACTAATTTGAAGGCTAATCATTGGGTTGCTTATCACAGAGGAAGGACAGTCACTTGGACACACATCACAGAGGAGGACTAGTCAGTAGAACATCTGATACAATAAAAGAACAGGGGAAAGCATCACAGCAAAGGCCCAGTCACCACACCACCCATCACAGTAAAGGCTGGTCACTGTAGCCACCATCACAGAGGTGTCCTAGCAACTGAGACACCCATTACAGAAGAAGACCAGCCACTGGGGTGCTATCACAAAGGAAAAACTGAGAGTGAGGTACCCTTTTAATAGGAGAATCATTCAATCAGGCAATCATCCCAGAGGAGTACCAGTCACTGAAGCACTAATTAGGAGACCAGCCCATCGCTGAAGCACCCGACCCAGAAAAGAGGTAGTCACTGGGGCCCACATCACAGATAAGAATCAGTCATTGAGTAACCGATTACAGAGCAGGGTCATGCAGTCACCAAGACCAGAAGAGGACAAGTCATTTAGCCACCCATTAGAAAGAGAGGGAGTCACCTGGGAAACAATCACAGAGGAATGACAGTCAATGGGGCACCCAACTTAGATGAGTTGCTGGGAACTCATCACAGAGGAGGCCCCGTCACGAGTGCACCCATAATTGTGGATGACCAGTCAATGAGGTTACCAATAGGTAAACGTTCAGTAACTGGGACATGCACCAGTCAACCCTGGTCAGTCATCATAGAGGAAGTTCAGTCACTGAGACATCCATCCCATGGGAGACTCATTAACTGGGTAACCTATAGCAGAATAAAAATACAGCACAAATGTGGGCCAATCATGAGGGCATCCTTTGAAGAGTGAGGCTGCCACCAGAACACTCAACAGTGAAAAGGGCTAGCCACTGCTTCAACCATAACAGAGGTGAGCCATCACTGGGCACCCATTAGGGAGAAGGGCTAGTCATTGGGATAACTTTCATAGAGGAGGGCTAGTCACTGCAACAACCATTATGATGGAATATCAGTCACTTGGGGACAGTCACTGAAGAGGTGAATTCACTGGAGCAGCAATAATGGAGAAGCCTCAGTCACTGGATAACCTATAACAGATGAGAGACAATCACTGGACCATCCATTACATAAGGGACCAGTCTTGGGTGCACCCCTCACAGAGGAGGAATAGTCACTGGACCATCCATCACAGAGTTGGACTAGTCACTGTGGCACTAACCCAAAGATGGACCAGTCACTGGAAAATCCATTATGGAGGAAAGTCAGTCACAAGAACAATCTTCAAAGAGGAGTACTAGTCACTGTGACAGCCATCTTGGTTGAGTGCCACTCAAGGCGCAGACACTGCAGCACCAGTAAGGGAGAATTCCCAGTCACTGAGATACTTATACCAGATGGGGGGCAATCTTTGTCCATCTATTACAGAGGCATGCTAGTCATTGGGGCAGTCATCACAAAGGAGGTCTATTCACAGGGACATAAATCACATAGTTGGGCTAGTCACTGAGGCAACCATCACAGAATGGTAAATCAAGTTAATAGGTAATCATTTGTAGGAGCACCGTTCACTGTCACACCAACCACAGTAGGTCTAGCCACTGGGGCATTCGTTAGGAGGAGGGGAACTGATCACAGAGTAGGTTCAGTCACAGAGACATTAATTCCAGAGGAAGGTCAGTCATTGGAGTATCAATTAGAAGGATGTGCAATTACTGGAGCAGCACTTATCACAAAGGAATATCAGTCACTGAGACACCCATTTAGAAAAAAATTCAATCACTGGGATACCTATCACATATGGTGGTTAGTCACTAAGACATACATCACAAAGGAAAGTGAGTCACTGGAGCATCCATAAGAGAATATAATAATTCACTAGTGCATTCATTATGGAAGAGGACCAGTCAGTGGGTCACCTTTCACAAAGGAGGAACAAACAAATAAGCACTAAACACAGAGAAGGGGTAGTCACTGGCCATTCAACTCTGAGGGGTTAAAATCATTGGGAAGTTACTTATAAGAAGTCCAGTCACTGGGACACCCATCCACACATCAAAAACTAGTTACTGAGGCATGCATCAAAAAGGAGAGACAGTAACTGAGACAAATATTGGAAAGGAGTGCCAGTCACTGGGGCACAATTACAGAAAAGGGCTAGTCCTGAGGGCACGCATCACTGAGTAGAAATAGTTACAGGGGGAGATCCAGTAACTGAGTCACAAACCAAAAGGAGGACCAAATATGGGCTAACACAAGATGAGGGTGATTCACTGCTCATGTTTTAGAAGAAGAACCTGTAACTGAGGCATTGATCACAGAGGAGTGCCACTCAATGAGGCATCCATGCAAGAGACGGGTCAATCAGTGAGGCACCCATCTGCAAGGAGCGCCAGTCACTGAGTCACTCAATAGAAGGAGGGTGAACCATTGAGGCACTGATCAGAGTCATGCACAAATCAACAAATGAGCACTGAACAGATAGAAGGGAAAGTCACTAACTACTCAACTCTGAGGGTTAAAATCATTTGACAGTCATTTAGAAGAGCACTTATCACTGGGACACCACCCAAAAATACCTAGTAACTGGCTAGTTTACTAAAAGGAGTCCTAGTCACTGGGACACCCATCAAAGTAGAGGATCAATCACTGCTGCGTCCATTATTGAGGAGGTCCAGACATCTGGGCAACTATCACACAGGATGGCCAGTCACTAGAGCACTCATTACTGAGAACGACCTGTCACAGTGGCACCCATCACAAACGAGTGTAATAATTTTGACACCCATTATAGAGGAGGTTCAATACTAGGAATTGCATCACAGAAGAGTCTTATTCAGTGGAGTACCAATCACAGAGGAGGGCCAGTCAATTGGGCACAAATCAGAGAGAAAGTGCTGATACTAGAGTCCCCATTATGGAGGATAGTACGTGACTGGGACACCCATCACAGAGGAGGGGTAGTCACTTGGG
>NW_007172155.1:0-2308 GCF_000164805.1 Carlito syrichta | reverse complement strand
CTTGACTTTTGGTGAATGGAAATAAGGATCTCTTCTAACTCTCATGTTAAATAACTGAATGATATGTTTGAGCCTGTCCTTTTGCCTCTTGCATACATCTATGGCAGTTGTTTGTAGCCAACCAATTCCACACTCCTAGTACTATCATCTTCCTCACAATGTTCAGACTTACAGACAATGTACCTGCTGTATCTCCTGTAGTTCAGCTCAGTCATTGCAGCTGAAATGCATGCTATCTCACACTGGACACATGCCCAGGAACCTGTCAGCTCTCCCACCTACCAGCTGAGGTGATGTGTTCACTACCTATCTGTGCAGAGTAATCTAAATCCAGAATCCATTCTTAGATTTGGCTTCTTAGAAACACGGCCATTACCACCTGTTGGGTCACGTTCCCTAGTATCAGAGCATGAGACAGAGGTTTGAGAGGTGGACTGGGCTCCAGGGAAACCAGGCAGGGCAGATCAAGAAAACTAGCAAAGATCAGGTTTGCCTGGAGACCTGCTTCAGCTTAATACCAAGAAGGCTCTGGAGCATGTACCACAGCACACAGGTAGCATCACCTTGGTCATCCTTAGATCTTGGTACAAGTGAGCCCCTGACTGATGGCTGTTCTTAGGAATGAGCTGAAAGCAGCCACTTGGGCCAGGTGACTGAACTTCTTCTGAGAGCAAATCTCGGCAGGAGTGGGCATTTTCCAGATGGAAATGAGCAGCTTGGAGAAGGAGATCTGAACAGTGCACCAACAAGATCCACTGCTTTGTGGAAATTCCTCAAGGGAAACACAGCAGGGACGTGAGATTAGAGGTGGACAGTGAGGATGAGGTAGAATGAGTACTTGGCAGAGGGGAGATGGAAGATTGTAAAGCCTCCAAAGTAAAGTCCATGAGACAACAAGGGCATTAAGGGAAGGGAGGAACCCCAGATCAGCCTCAGAAGAAGCTTGAGGGAGGAGCCCTGTGGGTACACTAGAGCCTAGGAGTCCAAGGCCAGAGGCTTTAATTCAATTCTAGTAACAGCCTTTTGGCTCTTTGTTTTGGTATGTATGTGCGTGTGTGCATGTGTGTGTGTGTGTGCACATATGTGGGTGTGTTTGTGTGGTTGTGTCTAACAATGTATCTGTCTACACACAAATATGTTGGGGCTAAGAAGCCCAAGAGTTAGATCAAGAGGTTACTAGATGAGGAGGCCAACAGTGGCCAGTCACAAGGGACTGACATGAGAAGGAGGTTACAATCCTACAGGGGTTAGGTAGTCATGAGAATGAGGAGGGAGTAGATGATGAGGAGGAAGAGGAGGGCAACCTGTTACAACCCAGGCAGAAGTGAAGCTGAATGCAGGAAGCCTGCCAGGGCAGAAAGGATGTTTGAGGGTTCCTGGATGCCAGCTTGGGGAAAGGGTGGGAATGCAGGTTGGACTGAGGGTACAGATTAGAGACAGAAGAGAGTGGCTTCCAGTGGAAAGGCCAGTGTTTTCCAGATTCTAACACTGAGCAGGAAAAGTTTTGGACCCTTGAAACAGGGGTCTAGGTGAAGCAGTTGCAGCATTGTGGGGTGAGTGAGGGGCACTGAGGAATAGTGAATCTCCACCTCTGACCTCTGAGATGTCCTCACACTGAACTTGCCAGTCAACAAGACTCCAAGGAGATTTGGTTGTTAGTGAAAATTATGGAGACCCCAGAAGAGGCTGAAAGGGAGTCTAGACACAGGAAGGAGAAGGTGAAGACCAAGGGCTTAAAAGGCCTTGTAGATTACAGAGCCCCAAAGTATAGAAAAACATGAGTGGTTGTGGTGCTCCAGATCATGAAATTTATGGAGGACTTGAAGCCTAGAAGTAAAAGAAAACTGTCCTGGGGAAATCAAAGGCTTGAAAGACCTTAGACTGTGTGGGGCCCTGAAGTATGGAGACCACTGGGATGTTCCCAAGTGCCCTGAAAACCCAAAGAGAAAATGCCCCTGGGATAGAGTCAACATGGCAAGGAAGGCAGATCTCGGGCCTGAATGAAGACTTGGGGGACTCAGCCTGAAAGCATTGACAAAAACTGGGGTGTGAGCTGAGGATTCAAATTCCAAAAGACCTTGGAGTGCTTAAAGGCCTGAAGTAATAAGAAAATGGAGGGTGTGCATCATGGAATGCCCAGAAGAAGGTGAAGGATTAGGGCCCAGAATAATCCAGAAGCAGAGGAGGGGTTGGGGAGTGGAGGACCCAGAGGGGGTGTGAGTGTGCAGGGCTGCTCCAAGGTTTCCTTCACATTCCAGGACTTTCCCTTCCTTCTGTCCCAACCAGAATTTGCCCTTTGAAGTCTTCT
>NW_007172154.1:0-771 GCF_000164805.1 Carlito syrichta | reverse complement strand
CCCTATCCTACTAAAAGCAATCTACAGATTCAATGCAATAGCCATTAAATTGCCAGCATCATTCTTCTCAGACCTGGAAATGACAATACAGAAATTCATAGGGAAACATAAATGACCACAACCAAAAACCACTGTGGATAGGAGAACCTATTCAGTAAATGGTGCTGTGAAAACTGGCCGACCATGTGCAGAGGAATAAAACAGGATCCCTACCTATTATACAAAAAAAATCAACTTCAAATGGATCAAAGACCTAAATGTAAAACCATAAATTTAAAAATCTTAGAAAACTCAGGAGACACCCTCAGGGAAATCAGAATAGGCAACCATTTCCTGATCAAAACCCCAAAAGCCCATGCCATAAGAGATAAGATAGATAAGTGGGACCTCATCAAACTGAAAAGTTGCACAAAGCAAAGAAACCATCAAGAAAGTGAGGAGACCCCACAGAATGGAAAATAAATATTTGTCAATTGCATACCTGACAAAAGCCTAACATCCAGAATCTACAAGGAACTCAAATGTGCCAAAAGAGAAAAATAAAATAGCCCCATTAAAAAGTGGTTTAAAGACATGAATAGATATTTCTCAAAAAAAGGCATATACGCAACCAGCAGTAACATGAAAAAATGCTCGATCTCACTAATCATCAGTTAAATCCTAATCAAAACCACATTGAGATACCACCTAACTCCAGTGAGAATGGTCATCATTAATAAAACAAAAAACAACATATGCTGGCGAGGACATAGAGAAAAGGAAATGCGTCTA
>NW_007172153.1:0-750 GCF_000164805.1 Carlito syrichta | reverse complement strand
TAAGGAAGAATAAGAAATCTGTGATACACGAGACACAAGTTCAAAAAATTCTCAGGGTCTCTGCTATGGGATAAACAATAATCAGGCCTTTGAGGTCTTCTCATGTTTAAGATATATTTGGCTTGTGGGTATTATGAATCAGTCATTTCAGGACTCCAGCAGCATTCTAATCCACTTGAGAGTTGTAAACGTTTATCTGGTAGTACAAGTCCCTTTGGTTCCTCGGGAAAAATAAGGCCAGATTCCCAGAACAAAAGTATCTTCTTGCCATATGTGGATGTAACTCTGGTCATAAGATGAACTTGGTAATCCTTAAATTTCCATTTGTACTTTTATGTGGAGAGGGGTCGAAGATTTTGCATTTGCCAAATATTTAGTACAAATTATTCAAATGTAACCAGGAATCATGGATTCCACGTCCCTAGGAAACATCTGGGCATCTGATTTGTGTATACAGAGTTTTGGAATCCACAGAGACAGGGAAAATCAGGGCATCTTGCTAAGAACAGAAAGGGAATCTGGTTCTTGGAGTTCTCAATCACTTAAATCTACAAGGTCTCTAGATAAGGTTTAAGCAGAAATCTGGGCTTCTTTGTCGCCACATTTTTAGTGTGTCTTTTGAAAATGGAAACAGGAATCTTGGGCTCCAAATACAAAAGAACTTTATGGGAGTTTTTCTCTTGATATCCAAGCAATAGGAATTCTAGGTCACCAGGATATGTCTTGGCGACTTGCCAAGAATGAAGCAGG
>NW_007172152.1:0-393 GCF_000164805.1 Carlito syrichta | reverse complement strand
CTAGCTAGCTACATAGCTAGCTATCATATAGCTAGTTGTCTTAACTTGCTGACTAAACTATAAAGCTATCTCACATGTCTAGCTGACTAAGCTAGCTAGCTTCCTAGCTAGCCAGCTGACATAACTAGTTGAAATAACTATCGAGCCAGCTGGCTACCCATCTGATGTAACTAACTTTTAACCAGCTAGCCAAATGGCTAGACAACTGACTTAACGAGCTGACTTAACTAGTTAACCAGCTGGTAATCTAACTGTCTAAACTAGTTCACTTAACTAGTTGGCCAGCTGGCTAGCCAACTGATTTAATTGCCTAGCTACCTAGCTAGCTAGCATCCTTGCCAGCTGTTTTAACTACCTGAATTAGTGAAGTTGTCAGCTCGCTAGTCAGCAGAT
>NW_007172151.1:0-3818 GCF_000164805.1 Carlito syrichta | reverse complement strand
CCCAAATGGCTAGACAACTGACTTAATGAGCTGACTTAACTAGTTAACCAGCTGATAATCTAGCTGTCTAAACTAGTTCACTTAACTAGTTGGCCAGCTGGCTAGCCAACTGACTTAATTGCCTAGCTACCTAGCTAGCCAGCAGCCTTGCCAGCTGTTTTAACTACCTGAATTAGTGAAGTTGTCAGCTCGCTAGTCAGCAGATTTAACTAGATTGCTACCTGGCTAGATAACTGGATAACCAGCTGATTTAACTAGCTGACATAGCTATATAGCCTGATGGCTAGCCAGCTGACTTAATGAGCTACATACCTACATAAATTGCTGGCTTGCCAGCTGACTTAACTATCCACCTACCTAGCTAACCAGATGTCCAGCGATCTGACTTAACTAGGCTACTTAACTAGCTAGTCAGCTGGCTAGCTAGCTCCATTAACTAGTAGGGTATGCTGCTAGGCAACTGGCTAGCCAGCTGACTTAACTAACTGACTTAACTAGCTAGCCAGCTGACTTAACTAGCTAACTACCATGTTAGCCAACTGACTAAACTAGCTGACTTAATTAGCTAGCTACCTATCTAGCCAGCTGACTTCACTAGCTAACTTAACCAGGTAGCCAGATGACTGGCCAGCTGACTTAAAAAACTAGCTACCTAGTTAGCAAGCTGGGAAACCAACTGATTAACTAGATGACTTAACGTGCTACCCCTCTTGCTATCCACCTGAATTAACTAACTTACTACCTAGATAGCCAGCTGACTAGCCAGATGATTTAGCTAGTTGACTTAACCAGCTAGCCAACTGGTTAGACAGCTGAGTCAATTAGATGACATAATTAGTGAGCCACCTGGCTATCCAGCTGACTTTACTACCTAGATACCTAGCTAACCAGTTGACTAGTGACCTGACTTAACTAGGCTACATAGCTAGCTTGTGTTTGGCTAGCCAACTGACTTAACTAGCTAGCTACCCAGATAAGCAACTGGCTAGCCAGCTGACCTAACTTGCTGATTTAACTAGCTAGCAAGCTGACTAAACAAGCTGACTTAACCAGCTAGCTCTCTAGCTAGCCAACTTGTTTAACTAGCAGGCTTAACTAGCTAGCTACCTAACTATCTGTCTTGCTTGCCAGCTGTCTTAACTAGCAGACTGAACTAGCTAGCTTGCTGACCTAGCAAGCTGACCTATATAGTTAGCTTCCTAGCTAACCAGCTGACTTAACTAGCTGAAATAACTAGCTAGCCAGATGTCTACTCATCTGACTTATCTAGCTTTTTAACTATCTAACCAGCTAGATTGCCAACAGACTAAATGAGTTGATTTAACTAGCTAGACAGCTGGTTGCCAGCTGACTTTACCAATACTCAAGTGGCTAGCCAGCTGACTTACCTAGCTGACTTAAGCTAGCAAGTTGGCTAGCCAGCTCACTTAACTAGCTAGCTACCTAAATATAAAGCAGGCTATCCAGCTGACTTATCTCGTTTATTGAACAGCTATCCTTCTGGCTAGCAAGGTGACTTATCTAGTTAGCTACCTACCTAGCCTGCTGGTTAGACAGATGAATCAACTAGGTGACTTAACCAGCTCACTAGTTGGCTAGCCAGCTGAATTAACTCGCTGACATCACTAGCTAGCCAGGTAACTATCTTGCTGACTAAACTAGCTAGCCACCTACCTTGCCAGTTGGGTAGCCAGCTCTCTTAACTAGCTGAATTAACCAGCTTGCCAGCTGGCTAGCCAACTGTATTAAATAGCTTGCTACCTATCTAGACAGCTTGCTAGCCAGCTGACTCAACTAGCTGACTTAACTCACTAGCTACCTAGCTAGCCAGCTGACTTAAATATTTATCTAAATGGCTAGCTACCTATCTAACAAGCTGACTTAAATAGTTAGCTGCCTAGCTTGCTTGCTGATGTAACCAGCTAGATAACTAGTTAACTTACTCGTTATCTAACGTGCCAGCTAGCTGACTTAATCATCTGACTTAACTCGTTAGCTAACAAGCTATCTAGCTGACTCAACCAGCTGACTTAACTCGTTAGCTAACTAGCTGGCTAGCTGACTCAACCAGGTGACTTAACAAGTTAGTTAACTAGCTGACTACCTGACTCAACCTACTGACTTAACCTTTTAGCTAATGAGCTAGCTAGCTGTTTTAACCAGGTGACCTAATTAGATAGATGGCTTAACTAGCTGATTTAGTTAGCAGATTAACTCCTTAGCTAGCTGACTTAACGGGCTGACTTAACTAGTTAGCCAGCTGTCTTAACTACCTGAAATAGTTAGCTAACTATTTAACTAGCTGAATATCTAGCTGACTTAACTAATTAGCTAATGAGTTAGGTAGCAGACTTAAGTAGCTGACTTAAATAGTTAGCTAACTAGTGAGATAGCTGACTTAGCTAGCTGACTTAGCTAGCTGACTTAGTTGGCTAAGGAGATAGCTAGCTGACTTAACAAGTTGGTCAATGAGTTAGATAACTGCTTTAACTAGTTGGTAAACGAGTTAATGAGCTGACTTAACTAGTTGGTTAATAAGTTAGCCAGGTGACTTAACTTGCTGTTTGATGAGTCGTCTGACTAGTTAGCAGGTTTAAAATGTTGGCTTACTACTTAGCCACCATGTTAGCTGGCTTAACAAGTTGACCAGATAGTCGGCATATTAGTTACTGTGTTGACTAGTTGATTGACTAGTTGACCAACTTGTTAGCTCATTTAACTTGTTGGCTGGCTAGTTTGCTGACCTAACTAGTTGGCAGTCTAGTTAGCTGACCAAAATTGTCAGCTGACACGTTGGTCGAATACTTGGGCGATTGATTAGCTGACTGAACTAGTTTGTAGGCTAGTCGCCCGACCTGTTTGTTAACTTAACTACTCAGCAAGTGAGTGAGCCAAAAGGCAAGCTGACTTAACTGGACAGCTGGTGAATGAGGTGACTGGTCAGCTGTCTTTAATCAGCTGGTTTTTGAGTCGACTGGTCAGAAGACTTAATTAGTCAGCTGGCAAGTTAGCTGACCGGCGAGTTGACTTAACTATTCGGTTGGCGAGTGAGCCAACGGGTGAGTTACCTTAACTGGCCAGCAGGCCAAGAAACCAACTGGTGAGCTGATTTAACTAGTAGTCGGTGAGCAAGTCAACTAGTTAGCTGATCTATTGCCTGAAATCTTGCCAAGATAGTCGACCTGTTGGGTGGCGAGTGATCCGACTATTTTGCTGACAGTTGGCAGGCAAGTGAGTTGACTAGTTAGCTGACCTGATGGAAAGTGAGCCCAGTAGTTAGCTGACCAGCTAGCTGAGTTGCGAGATGACAAGTTACCTTTAAGTAACTAGATGATTTGCTAGCTGACTTAACTAGCTACCACACTAGCTAGAGGGATATCTAGCTGACATAACTACCTAGCAAACAAGCTATCTAACTGTCTAGGTAGCCGACTTAACTAGCTAGCTAACTGGTTAGTTAGCTTGCTAGTTGACTTAACTATCTAGCTGATTAGCTAGCTGACTAGCTAGCTGACTTAACTAGCCTGCTGACTAGCAAACTGACTAGCTAGCAGACTTAACTAGCTAGCTGAATAGTTTTCTGACTTGCTAGTTGAATTAACTAACTAGCTGGCTATCTAGATGACTTAACTAGCTGAATAGCTAGTTGACTGGGTAGCTGTCTATCCAGCTGACATAAATAGCTAGCTACCTGGTTGGCTAGACGGCTAGCTAGCTGGCTTAGGAAGATACATACCTGGCTGGCTAGATGGCTAGGCGGATGGCTAGCTAGCTAGTGGACTGAACAGCTGGATAGCCAGCCAGCTTAAATAGTCAGC
>NW_007172150.1:0-774 GCF_000164805.1 Carlito syrichta | reverse complement strand
ACCAGCTAGATAACTAGTAACTTACTCATTATCTAATGTGCTAGCTAACTGACGTAATCATCTGACTTAACTCGTTTAGCTAACAAGCTATCTAGCTGACTCAACCAGCTGACTTAACTCATTAGCTAACTAACTGGCTAGCTGACTCAATCAGGTGACTTAACAAGTTAGTTAACTAGCTGACTACCTGACTCAACCTACTGACTTAACCTTTTAGCTAATGAGCTAGCTAGCTGTTTTAACCAGGTGACCTAATTAGATAGGTGGCTTAACTAGCTGATTTAGTTAGCAGATTAACTCCTTAGCTAGCTGACTTAACGGGCTGACTTAACTAGTTAGCCAGCTGTCTTAACTACCTGAAATAGTTAGCTAACTATTTAACTAGCTGAATATCTAGCTGACTTAACTAATTAGCTAATGAGTTAGGTAGCAGACTTAAGTAGCTGACTTAAATAGTTAGCTAACTAGTGAGATAGCTGACTTAGCTAGCTGACTTATCTAGTTATATAATTAGCTAGCTGACTTAGCTAGCTGACTTAGTTGGCTAAGGAGATAGCTAGCTGACTTAACAAGTTGGTCAATGAGTTAGATAACTGCTTTAACTAGTTGGTAAACGAGTTAATGAGCTGACTTAACTAATTGGTTAATAAGTTAGCCAGGTGACTTAACTTGCTGTTTGATGAGTCGTCTGACTAGTTAGCAGGTTTAAAATGTTGGCTTACTACTTAGCCACCATGTTAGCTGGCTTAAAAAGTTGACCAGATAGTCGGCATA
>NW_007172149.1:0-814 GCF_000164805.1 Carlito syrichta | reverse complement strand
GACTTAACTAGCTAGCTAACTGGCTAGTTAACTGGCTAGCTGATTTAGCTATCTAACTTACTAACTAGATGATTAGCTAGCTGACTTAAATAGCTAGCTGTCTAGCAAGCTGACTAACTAGCTGAATTAACTATCTAGCTGAATTAACTGACTAGCTAGCTGAATTAATTAGCTACCTGTCTAACTACCTAACTAGCTGACTAGCTAGTTGGCTGGCTAGCTGGCTAGCTACCTGACTTAACTTGCTAGCTACCTGGTTGGCTAGATGGCTATCTGGCTGGCTTAACTAGCTACCTACCTGGCTGACTAGCAGGCTAGGCCTATGGCTAGCTAGCTAGTGGGCTGGCAAGCTGGCTAGCCAGCTGGCTTAAATAGCCAGCCGGCTGGCTAGACAGTTGGATAGCCAGTCAGCTTAACTAGCCAGCCACTCTGTTGGTCAGCCAACTAGTCAACAGGCTTAACTAGTTGGCAACCTATGTGACCAGCCTGCTAACCAGCTGGCCACCTAGCTAGCCAGCTGACTAACCAGCTGACTTAACTAGCTTACTTAACTAGATAGCTATCTGACTAGTCAGCTGGCTTAACTAGCTAGCCACCTAGCAAGTCAGCCGAATAATCAACTAACTTAACTTGCTCAGTAACTAGCTAGACAGCTGGGTAGCAGGCTGTCTTAATTAGCTAATTAACTACTTAGCCAGGTGTCTAGCCAACTGGCTAAACTAGCTGATTTATCCAGATAGCCAGGTGGCCATCCAGCTGATATAACTAGCGAGATACCTAGCTAGCCAGTTGGGCTAGTCACTTGAATTAACTA
>NW_007172148.1:0-777 GCF_000164805.1 Carlito syrichta | reverse complement strand
TAACTAGCTCACATATATAACTTGCTTCCTAGCTATCTATCATTTAGCTAGCTGACTAAAGTAGCTGACTTAAACAGCTAGCCAGTTGGCTAGCCAACTGACTTAACTCACTGACATTACTGGCTATCCAGGTTGCTATCCAGCTGACTTAACTAGCTAGCTACCTACCTTGCCACTGG
Source organism: Carlito syrichta (assembly GCF_000164805.1). Classification (NCBI taxonomy): domain Eukaryota; kingdom Metazoa; phylum Chordata; class Mammalia; order Primates; family Tarsiidae; genus Carlito; species Carlito syrichta. The sequence goes on along the minus strand of NW_007172148.1, from coordinate 598 downwards.
GCTTGCTAGCTGTCTTAACTAGCTGAAATAACCAGCTAACCATCTTGCTAGCCAACTGAATTAACTAGCTAGCCAGGTGACTTAAATAGTTAGCTAACTAGCTAGCTAGCAAGCTAACAAGCTTACTTAAATAGTTACATGCCAAGCTAGCTAGCTGACTTAACCTGCTAGCTAACTAGTTACATTACTCGTTATCTAACATGCTAGCTAGGGGACTTAAATATCTGACTTAACTCGTTAGCTAACTAGCTAGCTAGCTGACACAACCAGCTTACTTAACTCGTTAGCTAACTAGCTAGCTTGCTGACTCATCCAGGTCACTTAACTCGTGAGCTAACTAGCTACCTAGCTTACTCAACAAGTTGACTCAACCCATTAGCTAACTAGTTAGCTATCTGACTCAACCAGCTGACAACCTGTTAGCTAAATAAGTAATAGCTGTTTTAACCAGTTGACTAAATTAGAAAGCTTACTTAACTAGTTTACTTAGCTAGCCGACTTAGCTACTTAGCTAGCTCACTTAACTGGTTGACTTAACTAGTTAGCTAACTGACTTCACCACCTGAATTAATCGTTATCTAACTATGTAACTAGCTGA
>NW_007172147.1:0-859 GCF_000164805.1 Carlito syrichta | reverse complement strand
CTGCTAGCTAACTAGTTACATTACTCGTTATCTAACATGCTAACTAGGGGACTTAAATATCTGACTTAACTCATAGCTAACTAGCTAGCTAGCTGACACAACCAGCTTACTTAACTCGTTAGCTAACTAGCTAGCTTGCTGACTCATCCAGGTCACTTAACTCGTGAGTTAACTAGCTACCTCGCCTACTCAACAAGCTGACTCAACCCATTAGCTAACTAGCTAGCTATCTGACTCAACCAGCCGACAACCTGTTAGCTAAATAAGTAATAGCTGTTTTAACCTGTTGACTAAATTAGAAAGCTTACTTAACTAGTTTACTTAGCTAGCCGACTTAACTACTTAGCTAGCTCACTTAACTGGTTGACTTAACTAGTTAGCTAGCTGACTTCACCACCTGAATTAAATCATTATCTAACTACGTAACTAGCTGAATAACTAGCTGATTTAACTAATTAGCGAACTATTTAGGTAGCAGACAAGTAGCTGGCTTAAATAGCTAACTAGTGAGCTAATTGACTTAGCTAGCTGACTTAGCTAGCTAGCTGGTTAGCTAGCTGACTTAGCTATCTGACTTAACTAGTTTGCTAATGGGACAGCTATCTGACTTAATGAGTTGATTAACGAGTTAGCTAACTCTTTTAACTAGTTGGTAAAAGAGTTAACTAGTTGGCATAACTAGTTGGTAAACGAGTTAGCTAGGTGACATAACTTGGTTGATGAATCAGACAAATAGGTAGCTAGTTTAACACGTTGGCTGACAACTCGGCCAACTTTTTAGTTGGCTTAATTCGTTGAACAAATAGTTGGCCCACTAGTTAGCTGGGTCAACTAGTTGACTGAGGAGTTGGCCTACTCG
>NW_007172146.1:0-948 GCF_000164805.1 Carlito syrichta | reverse complement strand
CATGCCAGCTGACTTAACAATCAATTTTCCTAACTGCCCAGCTAGCTAGCGAGCTTCTTGACTAGGTGACTTAACTAGCTAGCCAGCTGGCTAGCCAGCTGATTTAACTAGTTAGCTACCCAGCTAGGCAGCTGACTTAAGTAGCTGAATTAACTAGCTAGCTACTTAGCTAGCCTGCTGAATTTACTAGCTTAAATAACTAGCTAGATAACTAGTTAGCTATATAGCTAGCTTGCTGACTTACCTAGCTGACTTAACTAGCCAGCTAGTTGACAAAACTAGCGGATTAAATTAGCTAGCTACCTAGCTAGCCAGCTGAAATAACTAGCTGATATAACTAGCTAGCCAATTGTCTAGCTCTCTAGCCATTTGACTTAACTAGTTTTTTAACTAGCTGGCAAGATGGCTAGCCAACTGACTTAACGAGTTGACTTAGCTAGCTAGACAGCTGGTTAGCCAGCTGACGTAACTATTTGATTAACAAGCTAAACAGCTGGCCAGCCTGGTGACTAAACTAGCTGAATTAACTAGTTTTCCAGCTGGCTAGCCAGCTGACTTAACTAGCTCCTCCCTTCTAGCCACCTGGATAGCCAGCTGACTTAACTAGCTGACTTAATTAGACAGCCAGCTGTCTAGCGAACTGACTTAACTAGGTTACTACCTAGCTAGCCAGCTGGCTCAACTAGCTGTCTTAACTAGCTGGCCTTCTTTCTAGCCAGGTGAATTAACTAGCTTGCTACACAGTTAGTCACCTGACTATCCAACTGAATTAACTAGGTGACATATCTAGCTAGCAAGTTGTCTAGCCAGCTGAATAAATAAAAAGCGACAGAGGGCTAGTCAGCTTACTTAACTAGGTGACTTAACTATCTACCCAACTGGCTATACAGCTGACATAGCTAGCTAGCTATCGTTAGCTGGCTAGCAAGCTGACTTAGCTAGCTGACT
>NW_007172145.1:0-814 GCF_000164805.1 Carlito syrichta | reverse complement strand
AAATTAGCTAGCTACCTAGCTAGCCAGCTGAAATAACTAGCTGATATAACTAGCTAGCCAATTGTCTAGCTCTCTAGCCATTTGACTTAACTAGCTTTTTAACTAGCTGGCAAGATGGCTAGCCAACTGACTTAACGAGTTGACTTAGCTAGCTAGACAGCTGGTTAGCCAGCTGACGTAACTATTTGATTAACAAGCTAAACAGCTGGCCAGCCTGGTGACTAAACTAGCTGAATTAACTAGTTTTCCAGCTGGCTAGCCAGCTGACTTAACTAGCTCCTCCCTTCTAGCCACCTGGATAGCCAGCTGACTTAACTAGCTGACTTAATTAGACAGCCAGCTGTCTAGCGAACTGACTTAACTAGGTTACTACCTAGCTAGCCAGCTGGCTCAACTAGCTGTCTTAACTAGCTGGCCTTCTTTCTAGCCAGGTGAATTAACTAGCTTGCTACACAGTTAGTCACCTGACTATCCAACTGAATTAACTAGGTGACATATCTAGCTAGCAAGTTGTCTAGCCAGCTGAATAAATAAAAAGCGACAGAGGGCTAGTCAGCTTACTTAACTAGGTGACTTAACTATCTACCCAACTGGCTATACAGCTGACATAGCTAGCTAGCTATCGTTAGCTGGCTAGCAAGCTGACTTAGCTAGCTGACTTAACTAGATAGCCAGCTGGTTAGCCAGCTGACATAATTGCCTATCTAGCTAGCTAGTCAGCAGCCTACCCAGTTGTGTTAACTAGCTGACTTAACGAAGTAGCCAACTGACTAGCCAGCAGACTTAATTAGCTAGCTACCTAGTAGAGAGCTGG
>NW_007172144.1:0-850 GCF_000164805.1 Carlito syrichta | reverse complement strand
GGAATATAAGGAATATTGGTTATATGTGTCCTCAATCCCAAAAGTTACAGCCCGTCTACCTAAGAGGTAACCACAAATCAGGTTTTTGAAATCAGAATCTGGGTAATGGGTGTCCTCACATACAGGACACTTCACAGTCTGTTGCTAAGTAAGAATGAGGAATCTGCATTACTCGTGTCCTCAATCCCCCAAAAATTTCAGGTCGTCTTTCTATGGGCTAAACAGGAATCATGGTGTTCTAATCATGAATCTGGGCATATGGAGTCATTATATACAGGCAGCTACATGACCTTGTGCTAAGAAAGATTAAGGAATCTGGATGACACGAGTCCTCAATCCCAAAAAAATTACAGGGAATCTTGTAAAGGGCTAAAAAAATCAGAGTTTCAAAGCAGGATCTATGTATGGAGAGTCCAAATATACAGGAAAATACACGGCCCTTTGCCAAGGAAAAAGAAGAATTGGGGTTATAGCAGTCCTCAGTACTAAAAATCAAAAGGTCAACTGCAGTGGGCTAAACATGAATCAGGGTTTAGAAGCTGCAACATAGGTAAAAGTAGTCTTCATATACAGAATCTACACGATCTCTTGCTCAGGAAAAATAAGAAACCTGTTTTACACCGTTCCTCCATCACAATATCCACATGACATCTTGCTAAGGGCTAAAAAAGAACCAGTGTTTCCAAACAGGATACTGGAGAAAGGGAGTCCTCATATACAGGACACTACACGGCCCTGCGCTAAGGAAGAATAAGGAATCTGTGATACACGAGACACCAGTTCAAAAAATTCTAAGGGTCTCTTGCTACGGGATAAACAAGAATCAGGCCTTCGAGGTCTTCTCATGTTG
>NW_007172143.1:0-734 GCF_000164805.1 Carlito syrichta | reverse complement strand
GCTGATATCCATACAATAACTTGCTGAGATTATTTGGGATTGTGCTGAAATTAAAGATCAAGTTGGGAAAGATTTATATCTTGATAAACTATTGATTTCCTGACTTCAGTTGCATTAATTCCTGCACTGATTTTTATCATTTTCTCCTTTAGATTTATTTATTTATTTATTTGAGTTGGAGTTTCACTCTGTCACCCAGACTGGAGTGCAGTGGCTACTCCTGGCCACCACAGCCTCGACCTGCTGGGCTCCGGCGATCCTTCTGCCTCAGCCTTCCAAGTAGCCGGAATTACAGGTATGCCTACCACGCCCAACTGATTTTTTCATTTATTGTAGAGATGAGGTCTCACTGCCCAGGCGGGTCTCGAACCCGCGGGCTAAGGCAATCCACTCACCTCAGCTTCCCAAAGGTGTGGGATTACAGGCTGAGCCACTGAGCCTGGCTTTAGATTTATTTTTTTATTTTTATTTTTTTTGAGTTGGAGTCTCAATCTGTCGCCCAGACTAGAGTGCAGTGGCATGCTCCCGGCCGCAGCCTCAACCTGCTGGGTTCCTGCGATCCTTCCGCCTCAGCCTTCCAAGTAGCCAGAACTACAGGCACGCACTACCACGCCTGGCTAATTTTTGATTTATTGTAGAGATGAGGTCTCACCAAGTTGTCCAGGCAGGTCTCGAGCCCGCGGTTTCAGGCAATCCACTCACCTCAGCGTCCCAAGGCACGGGATTACAGGCTT
>NW_007172142.1:0-943 GCF_000164805.1 Carlito syrichta | reverse complement strand
CGAACCCGTGGGCTAAGGCAATCCACTCACCTCAGCTTCCCAAAGGTGTGGGATTACAGGCTGAGCCACTGAGCCCGGCTTTAGATTTATTTTTTTATTTTTATTTTTTTTGAGTTGGAGTCTCAATCTGTCGCCCAGACTGGAGTGCAGTGGCATGCTCCCGGCCGCAGCCTCAACCTGCTGGGTTCCTGCAATCCTTCCGCCTCAGCCTTCCAAGTAGCCAGAACTACAGGCACGCACTACCACGCCTGGCTAATTTTTGATTTATTGTAGAGATGAGGTCTCACCAAGTTGTCCAGGCAGGTCTCGAGCCCGCGGTTTCAGGCAATCCACTCACCTCAGCGTCCCAAGGCACGGGATTACAGGCTTAGTCACTGAGCCCGGCTCTCCTTTAGATTTAATTTGCTCTTTTTTTCTAGTTTCCTGATGTGGAAGCTTATATTATTGTTTTATCTCTCTTTTTTCTAATACATGTATTCAATGCTATAAATGTCCCTCTAAGCACTGCTTTTGTTGCATGTCACACATTTTAATAAATTGTATTTTCTTTTAAATTAAGTTCAAAATATATTTTTAATTTCTCTTGATATCTCCTCATGACCCACGTGTTGCTTAGAAATGTGTTGTTTAACCTCCAAATATTTAAGAATTTTTCCAGTTTCTTTCGAATTTTGATCTGGAATAATTCCATTATGGTCTGAAAGCAGACATTGTATGATCTTATTTTTCAGATGTGTTAAGGTGTGTTTTATTTTTCCATTAACAGTCTTTGCTGAATACTTTATGTGAGATTGAGTGTGTGATCTGCTGTTGTCAAGTGAAGAACTATAGTTATCACTTTCCATTTTTAAACACATTTTTTAAATTGGAAGACTGAGTGCAGTGGCATGCTCATGGCCACCCCAGTGTTGACATACTGGGCTTCAGGTGATCCTTCCACCTC
>NW_007172141.1:0-824 GCF_000164805.1 Carlito syrichta | reverse complement strand
TGGGCAGACAGGTGAGCTATCTTATCTAGTTGGCTGGTGAGAGAGGCAACTGGTCAGTTGAATTAACTAGTCTGCTGGCGAGTGAGCTGACACGTGCTGCTGGCTAGTGAGCTGACAAGTGAGTTGACTTAACTAGTCGGCTGGTGAGTGAGCCGACTAGTTAGCAGACCTGTTGGCCTGAGAGCGAGCCTACAAGTTAGTTGGCCTGTTGACTGGCATATGAGATGACTAGATTGCTGACCAGTTGGCAGGTGAGTGAGCCTACTAGTTAGCTGACCTGATGGAAAGTGAGGGAGCCCACTAGTTAGCTCACCAGCTAGCCATGCTGCTAGCCAATTAGTTAGCTAAATAACTAACTGATTTACTAGCTGACTTAACTAGCTAGCTGACTAAGACCTGACTAGCTGGCTGACTTAAATAGGTACCTGAATAATTAGCTGAGTTGATAGCTCACTTAACTAGCTAACTGGCTATCTAGCTGACTTAACTAGCTGACTAGCTAGTTGGCTGTCTAGCTACCTAGCCAGCTGACTTAACTAGCTAGCTACCTGGTTGGTTACATGGCTAGCCACATGTCTTAACTAGCTAGCTACCTGGCTGGCTAGCTGGCTAGGCAACCAGCTAGCTAACTAGCGAGCTGGCTGCCTGGCTAGCCAAGTGGTTTAAATAGCCAGCCAGCAGGCTGAACATTGTGATAGCCAGTTGGCTTAACTAGCCAGAGACTCTGCTGGACAGCCAACTAGCCAGCCGGCTTAATTACCTGGCCACCTACTTGACCAGCCTGTTAACAAGGCAGCTTAACTTGCCAGCTGCCTAGTAAGCCA
>NW_007172140.1:2506-3281 GCF_000164805.1 Carlito syrichta | reverse complement strand
CTTTCTTTCTTTCTTTCTTTCTTTCTTTCTTTCTTTCTTTTCCTCTCTCTCTCTCTTTTGTGTCCGAACTAGGTAGCCCTGACTGCTCTCAAACCACCCAACTCAGGCCTTCTTCTTGGCCTCAGCCTCTCAAACTTCTGTGATCATAGGCTTTCCATTTGGTTGACACCCTGGTCTTCCTGCCTAGTCTTGAACTCTGGGTCTGAGGCAATCCTGCTGCCGAGGCCTGCCCTCACCCAAAGTTTTCTGGATTTGTATTGGGGTCGAGGTGGGGGCTTGCTATGGTGTCCAGCCTGGTGTCTGCTCCTGGGCTCCAGCCATCTTCCCATCTTGGCCTCCCCAAGTGCTGAGGAGACAGTGTGAGTCACCCTGGACCCCTGAAGGTTTGAGAGTCACACCCTCCCTTTCCCCAAGATGACCCCTGGGAGGAGCGAGTGGGTCCACCATGGGGATCAAGGCAGTGGAGGGTTGGGCACCCTGGCAGAGTCATGCCCCAGCACCAGTCGCTCCCCAGGGTGGGCTCGTCAGGCAACTCTGGGTGCTCTCTACAGTTTCTTGGGTGATCTGAAGAGTGTGGGCCTCACGGTGGGGTCTCGATAAATGTGTGAAGGGCTGGTTGGGGGCACACACCTGTAACTACAATGATTTGGGAGGCTGAGCTGAGGGGATGGCCTTAATCCCCAGGTTTGAGACAAACCCAGGTCCCTTGGCGAGATCTCATCTCTACAAGTAAACAACAAAATGAGGCAAGTGTGGTGATTCATGCTGGTCGTTC
>NW_007172140.1:0-766 GCF_000164805.1 Carlito syrichta | reverse complement strand
TCGAAAACGAACCAAAATGCCTGGCACAGGGTCTTACGACTTGTATCCCAGCACTCTTGGAGGCCATGGCTGGAGGATGGCTGAGCCCAGGAGCCCAAGGTCTGCCCGGACCATGCAGTGAGTCCCCATCTCTGCACACATGCAAACAAGGGGACCTGGGGATAAGGTGCCAGGTGTCTGGGTCACTTCAGAGCTTGAGGCTAGGTGATCACCAAAGCCTGCTATTTCGAGCCTGGCAGAGAATGATGGTCATGTCCCCGGGTCCCAACCTGGGCCACAGAGCTAGACCCTGTCTCAAAAACATCAGAATCATACACTGCTTCTCAACTGAGCACGGTATGTTCAAAGGGCTACTGGGCTTAGAGTCATGAAAAATGGGATTGTGGGGGAAGAAATGTCCCTGGGTGTGGGATTTGTCCCTGGCCTTTCTTGGTGGAAGGACCTTGTTGCCGAGTCAAAGTGTAGCCTGCCTGGGGCACATTTCCCACTGTGAAGAGGAGAGCTGGCAGGAATCTGGTCAGGGAGCCTGGGAAATCCCACACCAAAGCGGGAGTGCCATGGGGGCGGGGTTGGGGCTGGAAGGTGCCAAGCTTGGGGGACCCTCACATTTGTAGGGAGGTTGGGGAAGAACTGAGGGCAGAAGGTTTGCAGGAGAATGGATTTCTTTCTTTCTTTCTTTCTTTCTTTCTTTCTTTCTTTCTTTCTTTCTTTCTTTCTTTCTTTCTTTCTTCCTTTCCTTCTTTCTTCCTTCCTTCCTTCCTTCCTT
>NW_007172139.1:0-738 GCF_000164805.1 Carlito syrichta | reverse complement strand
CGTCTGCCCGGACCATGCAGTGAGTCCCCATCTCTGCACACATGCAAACAAGGGGACCTGGGGATAAGGTGCCAGGTGTCTGGGTCACTTCAGAGCTTGAGGCTAGGTGATCACCAAAGCCTGCTATTTCGAGCCTGGCAGAGAATGATGGTCATGTCCCCGGGTCCCAACCTGGGCCACAGAGCTAGACCCTGTCTCAAAAACATCAGAATCATACACTGCTTCTCAACTGAGCACGGTATGTTCAAAGGGCTACTGGGCTTAGAGTCATGAAAAATGGGATTGTGGGGGAAGAAATGTCCCTGGGTGTGGGATTTGTCCCTGGCCTTTCTTGGTGGAAGGACCTTGTTGCCGAGTCAAAGTGTAGCCTGCCTGGGACACATTTCCCACTGTGAAGAGGAGAGCTGGCAGGAATCTGGTCAGGGAGCCTGGGAAATCCCACACCAAAGCGGGAGTGCCATGGGGGCGGGGTTGGGGCTGGAAGGTGCCAAGTTTGGGGGACCCTCACATTTGTAGGGAGGTTGGGGAAGAACTGAGGGCAGAAGGTTTGCAGGAGAATGGATTTCTTTCTTTCTTTCTTTCTTTCTTTCTTTCTTTCTTTCTTTCTTTCTTTCTTCCTTTCCTTCTTTCTTCCTTTCCTTCTTTCTTCCTTTCTTTCTTCCTTCCTTCCTTCCTTCCTTCCTTCCTTTCTTTCTTTCTTCTTTCTTCTTTCTTTCTTTCTTTCTTTCTTTCTTTCTT
>NW_007172138.1:0-981 GCF_000164805.1 Carlito syrichta | reverse complement strand
TCCCAACCTGGGCCACAGAGCTAGACCCTGTCTCAAAAACATCAGAATCATACACTGCTTCTCAACTGAGCACGGTATGTTCAAAGGGCTACTGGGCTTAGAGTCATGAAAAATGGGATTGTGGGGGAAGAAATGTCCCTGGGTGTGGGATTTGTCCCTGGCCTTTCTTGATGGAAGGACCTTGTTGCCGAGTCAAAGTGTAGCCTGCCTGGGGCACATTTCCCACTGTGAAGAGGAGAGCTGGCAGGAATCTGGTCAGGGAGCCTGGGAAATCCCACACCAAAGCGGGAGTGCCATGGGGGCGGGGTTGGGGCTGGAAGGTGCCAAGCTTGGGGGACCCTCACATTTGTAGGGAGGTTGGGGAAGAACTGAGGGCAGAAGGTTTGCAGGAGAATGGATTTCTTTCTTTCTTTCTTTCTTTCTTTCTTTCTTTCTTTCTTTCTTTCTTTCTTTCTTTCTTTCTTTTTCTTTCTTCCTTTCCTTCTTTCTTCCTTTCCTTCTTTCTTCCTTTCTTCCTTCCTTCCTTCCTTCCTTTCTTTCTTTCTTTCTTTCTTTCTTTCTTTCTTTCTTTCTTTCTTTCTTTCTTTCTTTCTTACTTTTCTTTACTCACTAGGTTGTTCAGGCTGCTTTCAAACCATTCAACTCGAGCCATCCTCTCAGCCAGATCCGCTAAAACTGCAGTGATCATAGGCTTTTCATTAGGTCGACATCCTGGGCTTCCTGCCTGGTCTTGAAATCTGGGTTGGAGGCGAATCTCCCCCTAAGACATGCCCTCACCCAGGTTTTCTGGGTTTTGCTTGGGGTCAAGTTGAGGGCTTGCTATGGTGTCCATCCTAGTCTTGAGTTACCAGGCTCAGGCCATCTTCCTGTCTCAGTCTCTATGAGTGCTGAGGAGAGAGGTTTGAGTCGCCCGGCTGGTCCACCCTCAATGGTTTGAGAGTCATGCACTCCCTTTCCCTGGGGCAGGCCCTGGGTGGAGGA
>NW_007172137.1:0-812 GCF_000164805.1 Carlito syrichta | reverse complement strand
TCCTTCTTTCTTCCTTTCTTTCTTCCTTCCTTCCTTTCTTTAAAACTTTCTTCTTTCTTTCTTTCTTTCTTTCTTTCTTCCTTCCTTTCTTTCTTTTCTTTACTCACTAGGTTGTTCAGGCTGCTTTCAAACCATTCAACTCGAGCCATCCTCTCAGCCAGATCCGCTAAAACTGCAGTGATCATAGGCTTTTCATTAGGTCGACATCCTGGGCTTCCTGCCTGGTCTTGAAATCTGGGCTGGAGGTGAATCTCCCCCTAAGACATGCCCTCACCCAGGTTTTCTGGGTTTTGCTTGGGGTCAAGTTGAGGGCTTGCTATGGTGTCCATCCTAGTCTTGAGTTACCAGGCTCAGGCCATCTTCCTGTCTCAGTCTCTATGAGTGCTGAGGAGAGAGGTTTGAGTCGCCCGGCTGGTCCACCCTCAATGGTTTGAGAGTCATGCACTCCCTTTCCCTGGGGCAGGCCCTGGGTGGAGCGAGTGGGTCCACGCTGGGGTATGAGGCCTGCAGAAGAGTGGGCACCCCAGTGGAGACACATCCCTGCACCAGGAGCTCCCTCTGCATGGGCTTGGTGGGAGAATCTGGCTGCCCACTCCGGAGTCCAGGTGGTCAGAAAGGAGCGACCCTCATGGTGTAGCCTCAAGAGCGGTGTGAAGGCCATGCATGGGGGCTCAGGACCTGTCAACCCAGTGCTTTGGAAGGCCGAAAGGAGAGCATGGCCTTAGCCCCCGGGTACAAGACAAGCCTGGAAACCTTGGCGAGACCTCGTACTTACAAGAAAACAAACAAATAGGCCTAGCATGTTGGTGGTC
>NW_007172136.1:0-796 GCF_000164805.1 Carlito syrichta | reverse complement strand
GTGTCCTGTATATGAAGACTCCCTTATCCAGATTCCTACTCCCAAAACCCGATTGGTGGTTATCTCTTAGCAAGACGGTGTGCAATTTTTGGCATGGAGGCCTCGTGTAACCAAGATTCCTTATTCTTCCGTAGCATCAGGTCGTGTAGTCTTCTGTATATGAGGACTCACATTACTGAAATTCCTGCTTCATTCTCAGCAAGACGCCAAGATATTTTCTTTTGACCTAGAATTCCAGTTTCTTGGATATCAAGAGAAAGACTCCCATAAAGTTCTTCAGTAATTGGAACCAAAGATCCCTGGTCTCTTTTCAAAAGACACACTAAAAATGTGCCGACATAGAAGCCCAGATTTCTGATTAAACCTTATCAAGAGACATTGTAGACTTAGGCGATTGAGAACCCAAGAACCGGATTCCCTTTCCGTTCTCAGCAAGATGCCCTAAATTTCCCTGTCCATGTGGATTACAAAACTCTGTGTGCAAAAATGCAGATGCCCAGATGTTTCCTAGGACGTGGAATCCATGGTTCCTGGTTACATTTTAATAATTCATAATAAATAATTGGCAACTGCAAAACCCTCGGCTCCTCACCAAATAAAGTACAAACGGAAATTTAACGATTAGCAAGATCATGTGAAGACCAAAGTTACATCCAAATATGGCAAGATGATACTTTTTTCTGGGAAACTGGCCTTAATTGTCCCGTTGAACCTAAGGGACTTGTACTACCAGATACCTGATTACAACTCTCAAGAGGACCATAATGTTGCTGGAGTCCTGAAATGACTGATTCAT
>NW_007172135.1:0-704 GCF_000164805.1 Carlito syrichta | reverse complement strand
CGCCTCTCACGAAATAAAGTACAAACGGAAATTTAACGATTAGCAAGATCATGTGAAGACCAAAGTTACATCCAAATATGGCAAGATGATACTTTTTTCTGGGAAACTGGCCTTAATTGTCCCGTTGAACCTAAGGGACTTGTCCTACCAGATACCTGATTACAACTCTCAAGAGGACCATAATGTTGCTGGAGTCCTGAAATGACTGATTCATAATACCCACAACCCAAATATCTCTGAAACATGAGACGAGCTTGAAGCCTTGATTCTTTTTTATACTGCAGCAAGACACCCTGAGAATTTTTCGGATTATGGACTAGTGTATCACAGATTCCTTATTCTTCTTTACTGAGTGGCCATGTAATGTCTTGTGTATGAGGACTCCCTTTCTCGAGAATCCTGTCTGGAAACCCTCATACTTGTTTTGCCATTAGCAACATGTCATGTAGATATTGTGATGGAGGAACCATGTAAAAGAGGTTTCCTAGTTCTCCTTAGCTAGTGATCATGTAGATTCTTCATATGAGGACAGCTATTACGTATGTTCCAGCTTCTAAACCCTGATTCTTGTTTAGCCCACAGCAGATAGCCTGTTGATTTTAAGGACTGAGAACTGTTATAACCCCGATTCTTTTCCTTCCTTGGCAAGGGGCTGTGTATTTTCCAGTATATTAGGACTCTTATTCTATACATCCTGTTTCAAA
>NW_007172134.1:0-442 GCF_000164805.1 Carlito syrichta | reverse complement strand
GATTCGAAGCAGTAATGTGGGTAATACTCCTCATAAAGGAAACTTCGAGGGCTCTTGCTTAGGAAAAATAAGGAATCTTTTTTACACGTTTCCACAATGACAAAATCAACATGGAGTCTTGCTAAGGGCAAAACAATAATCAGGGTTTCAAAACAACAATCTGGGGAAAGGGAGTCCTAATATACAGGACACTACAGGGCCTCCAGCGAAGGAAGAATACGGAATCTGTGTTACTCAAGTCCTCAATCCGAAAAAATTCTCAGGACGTCTTGCTACTGGACAAACAAGAATCAGGGGTCCAAACGCTGCTCATGTTTTGGAACTATTTAGCATGTGGATACTAGCAATCAGTTAATTAAGGACTCCAGCAACATTCTGGTCTTCTTGATAGTTCTAAACGAGTATCTGGCACTACAAGACTGTTAGTTTCCTCGGGACAACT
>NW_007172133.1:0-775 GCF_000164805.1 Carlito syrichta | reverse complement strand
AATCTATGCTTGCTGTTTGTTTCTTTTGCTACATTATCAAGTGTAATAGTTACTATACGAGAATTAACGATAATGTATTAGCTTAATAGGATATAGCATAGTATTAAAGTCCAATAACTAGATCATATAAAAATTAAAGTTTAGACATATGAAACATATGAATTATAGTAAAGTTTGGTAGTTTAAGAATAAGTTTTAACTGAGTTATAAGGCATTACGTTAAATCATAATAGGTTAATAGTATAACTGACAGTTAAGTCATTTAACTAAACTTATAGATTATAGTATAGTGTTAAGTTGATAATATTAATTGTTAAAAATATTGGGAATCAGTGAACTTGGATTGAACCTAGAGTTAACTCAGGAAAGTTTTTTGTATTAATCAGGGTATAGAGCAAAGAGTATAATATGAATGATTCATTGAACATTATGGAAAACACTTTGAACGATTTGTATTGAAATTGTGCACCTGTGACCTTAATGTAAGCACGGCAGGCATCATGGAATTCGAATTGTTTGCTTGGAAATTGCAGATCTCGTGGTGGTCTTGTGATGCATAGTTTGTAAAGCACGAAACTTGTACGCCCCCAGTGAGTGATTATCACACTGCTGGAGGGTATAGAAAATGGTATATAAGTTGGAAAAGGTTTGAATAAAATTGGCTCCAGTCCTGATCAGACTGTTCCCAGAAGAACTGCCTCCGAGTGGTCTTCTCGCTGTCCAGATTCTCTGGTGCGGGTCCTAACCCACCCTTGGTCAGTGCTGGTCACCGACA
>NW_007172132.1:0-3853 GCF_000164805.1 Carlito syrichta | reverse complement strand
TAGATAGCCCGAGAATTTAGTCCGCTGCCTAGGCCAGCTGGTTAGCTGTTTAAGTCAGCTGGTTAAGTCAGCTGGCAACCAGCTGCCTAGGCAGTTAAGTCAACTCATTAAGCCAGTTGGCTATCCAGCTGGTTAGGTGGCTAAAAAGCTAATTAAGTTAGTTGGGTAACCATCAGACTAGCTAGTTATTTCAACTAGTTAAGTTAGCTGGCTAGCTAGGAAGCAAGCTATATAAGACAGCTAGTTATGTCAGCTAGCTCGCTAGTTATGACAGCTAGTTAAGTTAAGTGGCTAGCTAGATAGCTCACTAGGTAGCTAGCTAGTTAACCTAGCTAGTTATGCCAGGTGGCTAGCTTGGTGGCTAGCTGGTTAAGTCTACTAGTTAAGTCAGATTCCTAGCTATTTAAGTCAGTGAGTTAAGTCAACTGGTGAGCCAGCTGCCTAGCTGGGTAGCTAGCTAGTTAAGTCAGTTGACTAGCCAGTTAACAAGTTATTTAAATAATCTAGTTAATTCAGCTCAATAGCCAGCTGGTTAGCTAAGTAGCTAAGTAGATAAGTCAGCTGTCAAGCCAGCAGGCAATGTAGGTAGATAGCTAGTTAAGTCAGCTGGCTATCTAACTGGCTAGCTAGGTAGCTAGGCAGGTGGTCAGTCAGCTAGCTAACTGCCTAGCTAGTTAAGTCACCTAGTTAAGACAGCTGGTTAGACAGCAGGCTAATTAGGTGGCTAGATAGTTAAATCAACTTTCTATCTCACTAGCTATATAGTTAAAACCCCTAGTTAAGTCAGCTGGCTACCCAGCTGGCTAGCTAGGTAGTTGTCTACTTACATTAGCTGGCTAGACAGCTGGCTACTTAGTTAAGTCGACTAGTTAAGTCAGTTTGCTAGCCAGCAGCTAGCTATATGTCAACCTTGTTAATTCAGCTGACTAGCAAGCAGGCCAACAGTTTAAGTCAGCTAGTTAAGTCAGCTGACTTAAAGCTGGCTAGCTAATTAGCATGCTAGTTATGTGAGTTGAGTAGCCAGCATTCTAGCTATTTAAGCCAGCAAGTTAAGTCAGCTGGCTAGCCAGCTAGCTATCTAGGTAGAGGGCTAATTAAGTCAGCAGTCTTGACAACTGGCTAACTAGTTATGTCAGCTAGTTGAGTCAACTGGCTACCCAGCTGGCTAGCTGGTTGAGTGAACTAGTTAACTCAGCTGGCTAGCAAGATGACTAGTTGGTTAAGTCAAGAAATTAATTCAGCTTTCTTCCCAGTTGACTAGCTAGATAGCTAGCTAGTTTAGTCAGCTGACTAGCCAGCTGGTTAGTTGTTTAAGTCAGCTAGTTAATTCAGCTGGCCAGCTAGCTGGCTAGCTAATTAAGTCAGTTAGTTAAGTTAGCTGGCTAGCCAGCAGGCTAGCTGTTTAAATCAGTTAGTTAAGTCAGCTGACCAGTCAGCTGTTTAGCTAGGTTGCTAGCTAGTTAAGTCAGCTAGTTAAATCAGCAGGCTAGCCTGGTAGCAATATAGTTAAGTCAGCTAGTTATGTCAGCTGACTAACTAGTTATATCAGCTAGTTAAGTCAGCTGGTTAACTAGTTAAGTCAGCTAATTAAGTAAGCTGGCTTGCCAGCTGCCTAGCTGGGTAGCTAACTCATTAAGTCAGCTGACTAGCCAGCTGGTTAGCTAGTTAGGTCACCTAGTTAAGCCAGCTGGATACCTAGGTAGCTAGATAGTTAAGTCAGTTTGAAAGTATGTGGAATACCTATGTAGATAACTAGTTAAGTCAGCTGGCTAGCCATCTGGATAGCTAGTGATGTCAGCCAGATAAATCAGCTGGCTAGCCAGCTGGCTAACGAGTTCAGTCACCTAGTTGAGTCAACAGGCTAGCCAACTGTCTAGATGGTTAATTCTGCTAGTTAATTCAAGTGTCTATGTATTGGCTAGCTAGGTAGCTAGCTAGCTAAGTCAGCTTGCTAGTCAGCTGGCTAGATATTTAAAACAGCTAGAAAATTCAGCTGGCTAGCCACCTGGCTAGGTAGATAACCAGCTAATTAAGTCAGCTGGCATACTGGCTGGCTAGCTAGTTAAGTCAGCAAGTTAAGTGAGCTTTTTAGCCAGTTGTCCAGGTAGGTGGTTAGCGAGTTTAACCAGTTGGCTCTCCGGATTTCTATCTAGTTAAGTCAGTCAGTTAAGTCAGCTGGTTAGCTGGCTGGTTAGCTATGTGTCTGGAAAGTTAAGCTGGCTGATTAGCAGGCTGATCAGGTAGGCAGCCACCTAGTTAAACTGACTGACTAACTGGCTGTCCAACAGGGTGGCTGACTAGTGAAGCCAGCTGGCTATCCAACTATCCAGTCAGCCAGCTAGCTATTTAAATTGGCTGGCTAGCCAGCTGGCTTGCCCACTAGATAGCTAGCCAACTGACAAGCCAGCTTGCCTGCCAGGTAGCTATCTAGTTAATCCAGCTAGCTATTCATCTAGCCCACCAGGTAGCTAGATAATTATGTCAGCTGGCTAGTCAGCTAGCTAGCAAACTACCAACTTATCTAGTTAAGTCAGCTAGCTAGCCAGCTATCTAGTTAAGTCAACTAGCTAGTCTGCTAGCTAGTCAGCTTGCTAGTTAAGTCAGCTAGCCAGTTAACTAGCCAAGTTATCTAGCTAGTTAAGGCAACAGAGTATACAGCTAGATAGCTTGTTTGCTAGCTAGTTATTTCAGCTAGATAGCCTGCTACCCTGTCAGCTATCTAGTTAAACCAGCTAGCAAATCAGTTAGTTACTTTGCTAACTAGTCGACTAGCAACTCAGCTAGCTGGTCAGCTAATTGGTGTCCTCTCTTACTTTCCATCAGGTCAGGTAACTAGTCGGCTCACTCGTCTGCCAACCAGTTCAAAAATTAATCGGCTCACTCACCAGCCAACATGTCAACTAACTTGTAGACTCGCTCGCAAGTCAACAGAACAGCTAACTAGTCGCCTCGCTCACCAGCCAACTAGCTAAGTCAGCTCATCTGTTGGCTGGCACACCAGCTGCCTAGTTAAGGCAGTTCACCTGTCGACTCACCTGTCAGTCAATTATTTAACTTGGCTCATCAGTCGGCTTACTTGACGGGCGACTTTTTAATTCTTTCTACCAGTCGGCTCACTCACCAGCTGACTAAATTTGGCTGACCATTCAACTCACTCACCAGGCAACTAGTTAAATAAGCTCAGCAGTCAGCTTACTTCCATGCCGACTAGTTATTCAGCTGACAAGCCGGCTCAATCACCGGCTGACTAGTTAAGTCAGATGATCAGTGAGATCACTGACCAGCTGACTCATTAAGTCAGCTCACCTGTTGGCTCACTCTCTGGCTGACTTTTTAAGTCAGGTAACTGGTCGGCTTACTAGTTGGCCAACTAATTAAGTCAGCCAACAAATAGGTCGAGTAGTCGGCCAACTTGTCAGCTGAGAAGTTAGCTCAGCTAACAAGTCAGATGACTAGTTAGGCCAGCTAACTAGTCGGCTGACTACTTATGTCAGCAAAGCAGCAAACAACTAGTTAACCGAGCTAACTAGTGGGTCAGTTCATCAGTCAATAGGTTGAGCCAGCTAACTAGTCATCCAACTAGTAGGCCACCTTGTTAAGCCAGCTAACATGTCATCCAAGTAGTCAGCCAATGTGTTAAATGAGCTTAGTCACCCGACTCATCAGCTAAAAAGTTATGTCACCTAGCTAATTCGGTAACCAACTAGTCAAGCCAGCTAGTTAGCTCGTTTCCCACAGGTTAAAACAGTTGGCTAACTCATTAACCACTCGTAGTCAGCTAGAAATCTCGGTATCACGTAGTAGTCAGCTAGCTAAGTCAGGTAGCTAAATAGCTAGCTAGATTAATCTGCTA
>NW_007172131.1:0-3773 GCF_000164805.1 Carlito syrichta | reverse complement strand
ACCAGCTGCCTAGGCAGTTAAGTCAACTCATTAAGCCAGTTGGCCAACCAGCTGGTCAGGTGGCTAAAAAGCTAATTAAGTTAGTTGGGTAACCATCAGACTAGCTAGTTATTTCAACTAGTTAAGTTAGCTGGCTAGCTAGGAAGCAAGCTATATAAGACAGCTAGTTATGTCAGCTAGCTCGCTAGTTATGACAGCTAGTTAAGTTAAGTGGCTAGCTAGATAGCTCACTAGGTAGCTAGCTAGTTAACCTAGCTAGTTATGCCAGGTGGCTAGCTTGGTGGCTAGCTGGTTAAGTCTACTAGTTAAGTCAGATTCCTAGCTATTTAAGTCAGTGAGTTAAGTCAACTGGTGAGCCAGCTGCCTAGCTGGGTAGCTAGCTAGTTAAGTCAGTTGACTAGCCAGTTAACAAGTTATTTAAATAATCTAGTTAATTCAGCTCAATAGCCAGCTGGTTAGCTAAGTAGCTAAGTAGATAAGTCAGCTGTCAAGCCAGCAGGCAATGTAGGTAGATAGCTAGTTAAGTCAGCTGGCTATCTAACTGGCTAGCTAGGTAGCTAGGCAGGTGGTCAGTCAGCTAGCTAACTGCCTAGCTAGTTAAGTCACCTAGTTAAGACAGCTGGTTAGACAGCACGCTAATTAAGTGGCTAGATAGTTAAATCAACTTTCTATCTCACTAGCTATATAGTTAAAACCCCTAGTTAAGTCAGCTGGCTACCCAGCTGGCTAGCTAGGTAGTTGTCTACTTACGTTAGCTGGCTAGACAGCTGTTACTTAGTTAAGTCGACTAGTTAATCAGTTTGCTAGCCAGCAGCTAGCTATATGTCAACCTTGTTAATTCAGCTGACTAGCAAGCAGGCCAACAGTTTAAGTCAGCTAGTTAAGTCAGCTGACTTAAAGCTGGCTAGCTAATTAGCATGCTAGTTATGTGAGTTGAGTAGCCAGCATTCTAGCTATTTAAGCCAGCAAGTTAAGTCAGCTGGCTAGCCAGCTAGCTATCTAGGTAGAGGGCTAATTAAGTCAGCAGTCTTGACAACTGGCTAACTAGTTATGTCAGCTAGTTGAGTCAACTGGCTACCCAGCTGGCTAGCTGGTTGAGTGAACTAGTTAACTCAGCTGGCTAGCAAGATGACTAGTTGGTTAAGTCAAGAAATTAATTCAGCTTTCTTCCCAGTTGACTAGCTAGATAGCTAGCTAGTTTAGTCAGCTGACTAGCCAGCTGGTTAGTTGTTTAAGTCAGCTAGTTAATTCAGCTGGCCAGCTAGCTGGCTAGCTAATTAAGTCAGTTAGTTAAGTTAGCTGGCTAGCCAGCAGGCTAGCTGTTTAAATCAGTTAGTTAAGTCAGCTGACCAGTCAGCTGTTTAGCTAGGTTGCTAGCTAGTTAAGTCAGCTAGTTAAATCAGCAGGCTAGCCTGGTAGCAATATAGTTAAGTCAGCTAGTTATGTCAGCTGACTAACTAGTTATATCAGCTAGTTAAGTCAGCTGGTTAACTAGTTAAGTCAGCTAATTAAGTAAGCTGGCTTGCCAGCTGCCTAGCTGGGTAGCTAACTCATTAAGTCAGCTGACTAGCCAGCTGGTTAGCTAGTTAGGTCACCTAGTTAAGCCAGCTGGATACCTAGGTAGCTAGATAGTTAAGTCAGTTTGAAAGTATGTGGAATACCTATGTAGATAACTAGTTAAGTCAGCTGGCTAGCCATCTGGATAGCTAGTGATGTCAGCCAGATAAATCAGCTGGCTAGCCAGCTGGCTAACGAGTTCAGTCACCTAGTTGAGTCAACAGGCTAGCCAACTGTCTAGATGGTTAATTCTGCTAGTTAATTCAAGTGTCTATGTATTGGCTAGCTAGGTAGCTAGCTAGCTAAGTCAGCTTGCTAGTCAGCTGGCTAGATATTTAAAACAGCTAGAAAATTCAGCTGGCTAGCCACCTGGCTAGGTAGATAACTAGCTAATTAAGTCAGCTGGCATACTGGCTGGCTAGCTAGTTAAGTCAGCAAGTTAAGTGAGCTTTTTAGCCAGTTGTCCAGGTAGGTGGTTAGCGAGTTTAACCAGTTGGCTCTCCGGATTTCTATCTAGTTAAGTCAGTCAGTTAAGTCAGCTGGTTAGCTGGCTGGTTAGCTATGTGTCTGGAAAGTTAAGCTGGCTGATTAGCAGGCTGATCAGGTAGGCAGCCACCTAGTTAAACTGACTGACTAACTGGCTGTCCAACAGGGTGGCTGACTAGTGAAGCCAGCTGGCTATCCAACTATCCAGTCAGCCAGCTAGCTATTTAAATTGGCTGGCTAGCCAGCTGGCTTGCCCACTAGATAGCTAGCCAACTGACAAGCCAGCTTGCCTGCCAGGTAGCTATCTAGTTAATCCAGCTAGCTATTCATCTAGCCCACCAGGTAGCTAGATAATTATGTCAGCTGGCTAGTCAGCTAGCTAGCAAACTACCAACTCATCTAGTTAAGTCAGCTAGCTAGCCAGCTAGCTAGTTAAGTCAACTAGCTAGTCTGCTAGCTAGTCAGCTTGCTAGTTAAGTCAGCTAGCCAGTTAACTAGCCAAGTTATCTAGCTAGTTAAGGCAACAGAGTATACAGCTAGATAGCTTGTTTGCTAGCTAGTTATTTCAGCTAGATAGCCTGCTACCCTGTCAGCTATCTAGTTAAACCAGCTAGCAAATCAGTTAGTTACTTTGCTAACTAGTCGACTAGCAACTCAGCTAGCTGGTCAGCTAATTGGTGTCCTCTCTTACTTTCCATCAGGTCAGGTAACTAGTCGGCTCACTCGTCTGCCCAGCCAGTCAAAATTAATCGGCTCACTCACCAGCCAACATGTCAACTAACTTGTAGACTCGCTCGCAAGTCAACAGAACAGCTAACTAGTCGCCTCGCTCACCAGCCAACTAGCTAAGTCAGCTCATCTGTTGGCTGGCACACCAGCTGCCTAGTTAAGGCAGTTCACCTGTCGACTCACCTGTCAGTCAATTATTTAACTTGGCTCATCAGTCGGCTTACTTGACGGGCGACTTTTTAATTCTTTCTACCAGTCGGCTCACTCACCAGCTGACTAAATTTGGCTGACCATTCAACTCACTCACCAGGCAACTAGTTAAATAAGCTCAGCAGTCAGCTTACTTCCATGCCGACTAGTTATTCAGCTGACAAGCCGGCTCAATCACTGGCTGACTAGTTAAGTCAGATGATCAGTGAGATCACTGACCAGCTGACTCATTAAGTCAGCTCACCCGTTGGCTCACTCTCTGGCTGACTTTTTAAGTCAGGTAACTGGTCGGCTTACTAGTTGGCCAAGTAATTAAGTCAGCCAACAAATAGGTCGAGTAGTCGGCCAACTTGTCAGCCGAGAAGTTAGCTCAGCTAACAAGTCAGATGACTAGTTAGGCCAGCTAACTAGTCGGCTGACTACTTATGTCAGCAAACCAGCAAACAACTAGTTAACCGAGCTAACTAGTGGGTCAGTTCATCAGTCAATAGGATGAGCCAGCTAACTAGTCATCCAACTAGTAGGCCACCTTGTTAAGCCAGCTAACATGTCATCCAAGTAGTCAGCCAATGTGTTAAATGAGCTTAGTCACCCGACTCATCAGCTAAAAAGTTATGTCACCTAGCTAATTCGGTAACCAACTAGTCAAGCCAGCTAGTTAGCTCGTTTCCCACAGGTTAAAACAGTTGGCTAACTCATTAACCACTCGTAGTCAGCTAGAAATCTCGGTATCACGTAGTAGTCAGCTAGCTAAGTCAGGTAGCTAAATAGCTAGCTAGATTAATCTGCTA
>NW_007172130.1:0-853 GCF_000164805.1 Carlito syrichta | reverse complement strand
TCCAACCAGACAGGGGATAGTAAATTCCCCACCACAACTTCCTGCTGGGGCTTAACAACCAAAGTCCTTTTGTCCAAGGTGTCAAAAATGATTTCATGGGGCAAAAGAGTGTCGGTCTAAATTTCATAAAGATGGTACTTTATTAGTGCAATATCAGGCCATCCCAAACCATGGAAACTGCCAGAGAGGCCAGCCCCGCACCAGATAATTATAGGGGCAGGCTCCACCATGAACCCGATCATTCTTTTTGTTCCATTGCAAAGTTCATCCGAGCCACCCCAGAGAATGGAGGGCTGCACCTCTCTTCTTCCAACACAATAATATTAACCTTGGATGTTCTGGTAACCCCAATTCCCACAGGAGTTAAGGGCCCTCTCCTGGAAGGAATACTGGCTGTAATATTAGGCAGAAGTTCCTTGTCCTTGCAAGGAATTTCCGTTATTCCTGGAGTGGTGGATTCTAATTACACAGGGGAAACCCAGGTGTTTGTCGCTCCCCCTAATAAGACTGTGCAGTTTAACAAAGGTCAGAGAATAGACCAGATGCTGCTCCTGCCTTCTCATAAAGCAGGTAAAACTTTAGCTAACCTGCCTAGCGGTGACTCTGGATTTGGTTCTAGTGATATTGCTTTTTGGGTTCAGGAGGTTACTAATACCAGACTTCTAAAAGATTTATATATACAAGGAGTTAAAACTAAAGGCTTGTTAGACACTGTAGTCAATGTTTCCTGTATTGCCGGGAAAGGATTGGCCTGCTTCAGGTCTGAATTAAATGGCTCTTTTGGGACTTATAGGCATTGAGCGAGCACCCTCAGTGGCTAAAAGTTTTCAAATTTTAAATTGGATAGACAATG
>NW_007172129.1:0-1190 GCF_000164805.1 Carlito syrichta | reverse complement strand
GCATTTAACTAACTGGTTATTGTAGCATCAATGCAAGAAAGCAAATAAAACCTACCACTCTAAGTTGTCTATGCAGATCATTATGTATTCATCCCCATAGGTCAGTTGCCTAGCTACCAGAGAAGTAGAGAACTACTAATTGAAAGTATTCTGTATTGCTGGCGACGCTTGCTGTACGATGTTGAACTTGGAAATAGCAGAGACTATGTTAGATAAAAATGTTGCAGGGGGATGAAAGAAAAATAGTTGGAGCATTATCTTTCTAGGATAGGTTATTATTTAGTGTTTGTGTGTGTGTGTAGCAAATTTTACAAACACATGCTTTGCTGCATTTCTGACTTAAAATAAATATTATTAAAATGTATTTTTCTCTTAAGAATCATTTATACAATCAGATTAAAAATCAGAGTTATAGCATCTATTTCATTAAGAAAATAAAATAGAAGACAAAGGAGGAAGAACAGAAGAGGAGGAAAGAGAAGAAGCAGAAGCAACACTAGTTAGATTCAGGATCCCAGAGATAAGTAACAATTATCTGTATGAACTTTTCTAATTACATATTATATTTTTGATGAAAACAAAGGAGGAAGAGAATGAGGAGAAAGAAGATGATGATAAGGAGAATGAGAAAGAGGAGGACAAGATAACGGAGTAGAATAAAGAGGATGAGAGAAAAGAAAGAAAAAGAAAGCGGGAGAAGGTTATTAAAAACCAAATTAAATACATAGGGGAAAGACAATTGGAAAATAAAGCCAAAATAGCAATACTTCAACAAAGCCATTGTTTAAGCAAATCTATTCAAAACATTAATTTTATACTAGTCTATTAAGCATTCAAATCTCTATATTATATAAAGTGAGGTTTATTTACTCTCCATGTAATATACAATTTTTGTGTACATCAAAAATAGATGAGTGGCCATTTTATGACTATTTTCTTTTAGTAGAATATACTATATCAGAAAAGGGAAAATGTCCTTCACAAGACTAAGTTACTAAGTTGGTTCAATTTTCTTGTTAGCCTATTTTCTAACTCTACAGAATTCTACGCTAATTCTGCATTTATAGATTTACTCTTACCTTATCACCCTCTCACATTCCACAGTTTTGCACACAAAAGTGTGTGTGTGTGTGTGTGTGTGTGTGTGAAAGAGAGAGAGAGAGAGAATAACTGTTTTTAAAAAAATAAGA
>NW_007172128.1:0-801 GCF_000164805.1 Carlito syrichta | reverse complement strand
TATTCATGTTTCATTTTTCAAGTTTTTTAAAATTTTATTTTGTGGTTTGATTGTTAGAGTCAGAGTCTAACTCTGTCGCACAGAGTAGACGGTCACACACTCTGCAGCCTCCAACTCCTGGGCTCGGGCGACTCTTCCAGCTCAGCCTTCCAAGTGTCTGGAACTTTTTTGAGCTCAGGGAGAAACAAACTGAAGGTGGATCACAGGGAGGAGAGTTTGATGGCACCTTTTTTTCCAAGTTGATGGGCGGGTGTCAGGCAGGCCTGTTAGCGACCTCTTGAGTCACAGCGCCATCGTGAGGAAATAGTTTCATCGATGAGTCGGACAGACTTTTGCCTGCCCTAGCCTTTGAGGAAGCAAGGGTTGAACAGAACTGGCAGGACCCAGAGCAAGATGCAGAAATCTGGGGAATTTCTGAGGACTGAGGGATCGAGACCGACTCAGCAGCTTCCAAGAGGTCTCAGCACAGACAGGAGTGGGAAAGGGTTTCAGTTGACTCAGAGTTTGAGTAGTTCTAGAGCATACCATTTGCAGTCAAGATCAGGCCTTGTGGTATTTACCATAGAAACAGGGTACGAGGAGTTGTACGCATCTTGTTTCTTCTTTTGTGTGAATTCTCACTCTTGTCGCCCAGGCTAGAGTGCAGTGAGGTGCTCATGGGCATCGCAGACTCCAACTGGTGGACTCAGGCTATGCCCCCGACTCACCCTTCCTTGTAGCTGGAAGTTATTTGAGATGCACGCCACCGTGTCGGGCTCACAGGTTAACTGACAAATCATTCCAAGTTGTGCCTGAAAATGA
>NW_007172127.1:0-305 GCF_000164805.1 Carlito syrichta | reverse complement strand
TGCTGCGATAAACATTCGTGTGCAGGTATCTTTTTTATAGAGTGATTTGAGTTCTTCAGATTATATTCCCAGTAGGGGGATTGCAGGGACATATGGGAGGTCAATATTTAGAGCTTTTAGAAATCGCCATAATGTTTTCCATAGAAGTTGCACTAGTTTACACTCTCACCAAGGGAGTAGAAGTGTTCCCTTTTTGCCACACCCTCTCCAGCAACTGTTATTTTTTGAGTTCTTGAAAATTGCCACTGACTGGAGTTAGGTGGTATCTCAGTGTGGTTTTGATTTGCATCTCCTTGATGATTAGT
>NW_007172126.1:0-311 GCF_000164805.1 Carlito syrichta | reverse complement strand
CATTCTATTCTGTTATTGTCCATTCCATTCCATTCTTCACCTTTCCATTCCATTTCATTGTTTTTCATCCCATTCCACTCCATTCCATTTCTTTAAATTCCATTACAACTCTTTCCATTCCTTGGCCTCGATTCGTCTGTATTACCATTCATTCCTCTCTATTCAATTCCTCTTCATTCCATTCCAATGCATTCCATTCTTTCCATTTCATTCCTTTCCATTACATTACTCTCCGTTCCTTTTCATTCCTCTCCATTCCATTCCATTCTATTCCATTCCATTCCCTTGGACTCCATTCAATTCTTCTCCAT
>NW_007172125.1:0-370 GCF_000164805.1 Carlito syrichta | reverse complement strand
GCCATGCATTGTTAACAAACTTGTAGCCTTTGTCAAGGACCGGATCAGCACCGTACAACTTATGGTGCTCAGACAGCAGTACCAGCCAGTAGGCGCCCACACTCAGAACACTTGTATAGACCCATGATTGGGTCCCTTTTTCAGGTTCCTCTGAGAGGGGGAAAGGGCCATCTAGTTCATAATTGTGTGATAAAACTTGTTTTAAGTGTAGGTTGAGGCTTATTTTGAATGTATATTGAAACTTGTTTTTAAAACTCATGTATGCTTGCCTTCCCGCCCAAGCCCAGTAGTATACTTTTGGTAAACAAGTTCACATACCAAAAGAAAACCACGGAGTCACGGTGCAGACCCTCTGGCCCCATTTCCTGCT
>NW_007172124.1:0-358 GCF_000164805.1 Carlito syrichta | reverse complement strand
TATCTTAGTGTGGTTTTGATTTGCATCTCCTTGATGATTAGTGAGGTTGAACATTTCTTCGTGTATCTGTTGGCTGCTCAGATGTCTTCCTTTGAGAAATGTCTGCTCATATCTTTTGCTCACTTTATAATGGGGTTGTTTGCTTTTTTCTTTTCATCGCATTTGATTTTCTTGTAGATACAAGATGTTAAGCCTTTGTCAGACATAGAGTTGGCAAATACTTTTTCCCAATCTGTGGGCTGTCCCCCTGCTTTCTAGATGGTTTCTTTGACTTTGAGGAGCTTATCAGTTTAATGAAGTCCCACTTGTCTTTCTTATCTCTTATGGCCTGTGGGTTTCGGGTTTTGTTCAGGAATTG
>NW_007172123.1:0-335 GCF_000164805.1 Carlito syrichta | reverse complement strand
ACTCTCTGGCTGACAAGTTAATTAAGCTAACCAGTCAGCCAAATAGACAGCCAACAATTTAAGTCAGCTAATCAATTGACCAATTAGATGGTCAATTGGTCAGCTGACAAGTTAGGTCAGCTAACTTGTGGGCTGACAAGTTATTTCAGCTAAATAGTAGGCCAACTAATTAGCAAACTATTTAGGTGAGTAAACTAGCCATCCAACTAGTTAACTGAGCTAACTTGTGGGCCACCTAGTCAGTCAACTAATTAACCCAGCTAATTAGTCAACCTACTAGACGGCCGACTTGTTAAGCCAGCTAACAAGTCAGCCGAGTAGTCAGCCAACGTGTT
>NW_007172122.1:0-790 GCF_000164805.1 Carlito syrichta | reverse complement strand
GAAATAACTAGGTTACTTATCTAGCTAGCCAGGTGTCTAGCCAGCTGACTTAACTAGCAAGCTGCCTAGGTAGCAAACTGGCTAGTCAGCTGTCTTAAGTGGGAGTCTAAACTAAGTACCGAGCTGGCTAGACAGCTGAAATAACTAGCTAGCTACCTAGCTAGCCAGCTGGCTAGCCAGATGACTTAATTGCCTAGTTATGTAGCCAGCCAGAAGGCTAGCCAGCTGACTTAACTAGCTGACTTAATGAAGCAGCCAGCTGCCTAGCCAGCAGAATTAAATAACTAGCTACCTAGCTAGGCAGCTGGATAGCCAGTTGACTTATCTAGCTGACATAACAGGACGCCAGATGGCTAGCCAGCTGACTTAACTAATTACTTACATACATAGTCCGCTAGCTTGCCAGCTGTCTTAATTACGTAACTACCTAGATAACCTGCTGACCAGCAAGCTGACTTAAATAGGTGACTTAACTAGCTACCCAGCTGGCTAGTCAGCTCACTTTAATCTAGCTATCCTGCTTGGCAGCTAGCTACCCTCTGACTTAACTAACTGATTAACTAACTAGCCAGCTGACTTAACTAGCTGACATAACTAGCTAGCTACCTAGCTAGCTATCATTTAGCTAACTGTCCAGCTAGCTTACTTAACTAGCTAGCTAACTGGCTAGTTATCTATCTAGATGACTGAACTATCTAACTGACTAGCTAGCTGACTAGCTAACTGACTTACTAGCTAGCTGACTAGCAAGTGATTAGATAGCTGACTGAACTAGCTAGATGAATAGTTA